>NC_066541.1:14244370-14261758 GCF_024679095.1 Eriocheir sinensis | reverse complement strand
AAGATACATGTTTGCGGCCGGCTGACGATAATTCATTAGGGCAGTCATTAATCATCGTTAATTATCACCTGCGCCTAAATTACAGGTGACGTGAACCCTTGTCAGGTATTTTGCGGCTACCGTCAACCCATGGTCATTACCTGGTTATTTTTGGGTACCTGTGCTTGTGTGTGTGTGTTCGTGTGTTTGTGTGTGTGTGTGTGTGAAAGGAGGCAGGTGTGTGTGAGGGGGGGTCCGTGTGTGCGTGACTGTGTGTGTGTGTGTGTGTGTGTGTGTGTGTGTGTGTGTGTGTGTGTGTCCGTCGTTACTAATGCTTATTGGAAAGGTAATAAAACTGTTGAGTGATAATTAATGGATTAGTGATTATTATTGGACGAGTCGGGCATATGGGGTTTCCTTTTTTTTGCAGCTTTGTGGAAGGTTTTATTATTTGTTTTAGGGAATAGTTATTAGGGAATGTAGGTCGCGAAAAGGGAATCTCTCTCTCTCTCTCTCTCTCTCTCTCTCTCTCTCTCTCTCTCTCTCTCTCTCTCTCTCTCTCTCTCTCTCTCTCTCTCTCTCTCTCTCTCTCTCTCTCTGTCTCTCTCCATCTCTCTCTCTCTCTCTCTCTCTCTCTCTCTCTCTGTATCTCTCTCTCTCTCTCTCTCTCTCTCTCTCTCTCTCTCTCTCTCTCTCTCTCTCTCTCTCTCTCTCTCTCTCTCTCTCTCTCTCTCTCTCTCTCTCTCTCTCTCTCTGTCGAAAAATAACCGCTCCCGCGAAGTAGATATCAATCTCTCCTATTCCATCTCGGTCTCTCCTCCATTTTCCTTATTAACTTCCCCTTATCGTTCTCTCTCCCTCACTAGAACTTCTCTCTTCCTCTTTTCCTGCTTCCTCCTTTTTCTTTTTCCTCCTCCTCCTTCACCTCCTGCTTCTCCTCCTCCTCTTTCACTTCCTTGCTCGCTTTCGTTTTTGAGTATGCTTAATACCTGCAACTCTTCCTCTTCCTCTTTCTCCTCTTCCTGTCCCTCTTCCTGCCTGAGCAACACCATCACTTTTTCTTCCTCTTCCTGGTTGTCATGTTCCTCGTCCTAATTGTCCTCTTCCTCTTCCCTCTCACCATTCTCATTTCCCTCCTATTCGTGTTCTTGTTCATGTTCTTTCTCCTTTGTTTATGTTGTATCTTGTTTCTCTTATTCTTCTACCTTCTTCTCTACTTCCTCCTCCTTCTGCTCTTCCTGCTTTGCTTCCTGCGCCTCCTCATCCTTTATTTTGTCTTGTTTTTCTCCTCCTCTCTTTGTTTCCTTTTCCTTCTTCCTTCAACGGTTCTCCTCAGTTTCTTCCTTTTTTTTCTTTCCTTCTCTTCTTCCTCGTCCTCTTCCTCCACAAGTTAAAAAAAACAAGGTTTGGAGATACGCCAAAAAAGAATGTCACCTCCTCACAAAATAGTTACAAGTACCACCTTTTTAAGAGAGAGAGAGAGAGAGAGAGAGAGAGAGAGAGAGAGAGAGAGAAAGGAAATGATGAAGGAAATTAACCGGAAGCCAAGACAACACAAGGGTTGGATTGTTTTGCAAGTGTTGTTGTTTTATTGCAGTTGTTGTTATTTATGTTGTTGGTGTCCCTGATGAAGTAGACGCGTAGTAGGAGGATCAGCAACAAGAAAAACTGAAGTAGCAGATGTAGCAGCAGTAGTAGTTGTAGTAATAGTGGTGGTGGTGGTGGTGGTGGTGATGGTGGTGGTTAGTGGTGGTGGTGGTGGTTGTGGTGGAAGTTACAACGAGGATAAGTGATGGGTGAACTTTGAGAAAACGCAGGTAACATTATTCTCTCTCTCTCTCTCTCTCTCTCTCTCTCTCTCTCTCTCTCTCTCTCTCTCTCTCTCTCTCTCTCTCTCTCTCTCTCTCTCTCTCTCTCTCTCTCTCTCTCTCTCTACCCAAATAATAGAGCCTCTTTTTTCATGGTCCAGTTTATTCAGTGTTAATTTGGTAGGTCGTACTTTACCCCTCTACGGTAAATACAGGTAAATATATGGCCAGGTAAATATTGGACCAGTTAGTTAAACAGATAGATAGATAGACAGACAGATAGATAGACAGACAGGTAGATAGATAGTTATATGCATAGATAGATATTTTGATGGTCTGTTAGATATGTATATTTTTAAATGAAGTGATTGGATATATACTTAATGAGAGACATATAAATAGATAGTGATAGATAGATAGATACGTAGATAAACTGATAATTCGTATGTCAAGAGATGTTGTGTGATAGACCGAAACTTTACTGCGAAAATATATAGACAGATATGTAATTGGATGGACTGATTCTTGTTGAGAGTGGGAGAGAGGGAGGTAAATAGATAGAGAGAGTGAGAGAGAGAGGGGGAGAAGAAAAGAAAAAGTTAATGGTAGACAAAACGTGACCTGGAATTTGAGCCGCACTTTCTCTCTCTATCTCATTATTTTCATTCTCAACATCCATCAACCTCTCTCTCGCGCAATGTCATTCATATTCAACGATTATATTCCTATTGCTAACTATTTTCCCGCTTTTCCTCCCACTAGTTCTTTCTTCGGCTATATGTTTTTCCAGGCGTTATCTATTCATGTTCTTTTCCTATTTTTATTCATATTTTAACTCATTCCTATTCCGTTCCTAATTCATGAGTTGGTATATTCCTATTGGCGGCTGTTTTTCGCTTTTCCTTCCGGTTCTTTCCATGGCTGTTTGTGTTTTCTATGCGTTGTTTGTTCCTATTCCATTTTATTCCTATTCTTATTACTATTTCATTCCCAATTCATGCGTTATTATATTCCTATCGCCAACAGTTTTCCGCTTTTCCTCTCCGTCCTTTGCTCGGCTCTATGTGTTTTTCCATGCGTTATTTATGGGAGAGGGAAGGCAAAGAAAAATATATAGAGTTCGTTGAATAATTATTGTTTTATCGTGAGTAGTGAAATACGGAGGAGCACGACCGTAGTTTTTCGTGGAAGACTTCATTTTTGTATCGCCTGTGTGTGTGTCCGTGTGTGTGTGTGTGTGTGTGTGTGTGTGTGTGTGTGTGTGTGTGTGTGTGTGTGTGTGTGTGTGTTTCTTTTCACTACAGTCTTTATATTTCAAAACACATGGACATTCACACACATACAGAGACCTCCGAAAAAGCAAAAAGAAATCGTATGTTTAATTTTACAACGCCCTTATCCATTCCGCTTGATCTCTCTCTCTCTCTCTCTCTCTCTCTCTCTCTCTCTCTCTCTCTCTCTCTCTCTCTCTCTCCTTCCTCCTTCCTTTATAGCGTTTTTTATACATCGTGCCGATAAGGAAAGGGACAGAATGGATATCGCAAATATAGGAAAGAGGAGGCGAAAAGAAACAAGGAAACAATAACGAAAATAGCGAGAGAAGAGAGAGAGGGAAATAAGGAGTGGTCAGCGTGGCGTGGAGGGAGAAAAAGAATAGGAGGAAGGAGGAAACTAAGGAAGAAACTGATAGGATGGGAGAGTTAGGACACTTACACAAGACCTCTTTCCATTTTCTTCGTGTTCTCTTTTCTTGCTGAGATCGATGGGCGGGGAAGACGTGTCCGAAAAGAAAATGGAATACGTGACTAAAGAAAAAGGGATGTGGGTCAAGGAAAAGTGTGTATGGCGAACCGCACAGAATATCAGACGAGCAGACGAGTAATTGGAATTTGTCGCGTAACACTTGATATGTTTCTAGTTTGGCGAATATGTTATGTAGGTTAGGAAAACATTGAAAGGCGAACCACACAAAACATAAGAGATGATATGTTATCACAATTGTCGAAGGAAATGTTAGGTTGGTTAGGGAAATATTGAAAGGCGAACCACACAGAACAGTAAAGAAAAAATGTATTCAAAATTGATGTTTAATGGTAATAACTTTGAATATATGTCTGGTATGGTGAAGTGAATGTTAGGTACATTAGGAAGACATTGAAAGGCGAACAACACAAAACATTAAAGAAGACATATTAAAAATTGGTTTAATAACAATAACTTTGAATATATGTCTGTTTTGGCGAAGTATATATATTCAGAATAGCTTTGAAAACAGTTAAATTGGATCATTGTATTTTTTTGTCTACCTTTTTCCCCTTTTCCTCTAGTACTTTGACAGCAAGTTTTTTTGTTAGTTTTTTTCCTCGCCTGTCCCTTCCCTCAAAGAAAGACTACACCAATCAAACAAGTGGACAGGTATTCAGAATCACTTTCCCCAATATTATTCTCGAAACACAAATTGAAGTATTTCTTGGCGTGACCCAGAAAGTGCTCGGTGGTTACGAAGAAAATGGGAAATTCTCTTGCATGGAAAATGAGACGCGTCCATGTGAGAAAGATGGTCCGCCCCGGGTATGCAAAGTAGGGAACGCGATCAAGGGAGCACGGGATGGGCCGCTAAACGGGAATTGGGGAACACGGGCACAGCTGTAACCCGTTTATGTAGTTCACGGTAGACCTTCAGTGTATTATTCCCTACCCAGAAACGGGAATAGCATGAAAAAGATGACTGTTGAAAAGAAAAGTAAAGCGAATAACTTACATAAGATGGAAAAATATGGAAAGAAGAAAAGACTTACTAAAAAATGTCGAATATAAAGAAAATAACTCACAAAAGATGGGAAATAATAGAAGGGAATGATAATAGAAGAAAAGGGAGTAAAGTTGACATTAACTCTGGTATATATTCATTTTGGAACACTAAAAACCTTTGTTCTATTTCATTGCTTTGCCAGAACAGATAAAAAATAAGGAGTGGCCAGAAAGAATGAAAGAAAGGGAGATATGGAATAACAAGGAGGAATTCGTACACAATGCCTCGTTGAGTAGTGCACAGAGGAGACCTTTAGAGTTTTATTACCCAGCCAGAAGAGGTTAGCATTGTTTTATTCTTTCAGGGTAAAGGAGGGAAACAAAGAGCCAAGAAAAACAGGAAAAAAAGGCACCTGTAGAGATTAGTTGAAGTCAAGAAGAGACTATTTATTTTGTTCGTTGTGAAGAAAGTTGAAAAGGAAAATAAATATGAAAACATGTACCTATGGGCGACTGATAACAATAGAAGTATGACGAACCAAAGAGAGACAAGAAGGCCCCGAAAAAAACACCAAGAAAAGACACTTATAGAGATTAGTTGAAGCCAAAAAAGAACTTATTTATTGTGTTCGTTGTGGATAAAGTTAAAAAGGAAAACAAGTGTAAATGGATGCAGCTATGGAGGACATATAACAAAAGAAGTATGACGAACAGACAAGAGGGCCACGAAAAATACGAAGAAAAAGACTCCTATAGAGATTAGTTGAAGCCAAAAAAGAGATTATTTATTTTAGTCGTTGTGAAGAAAGTTAAAAAAGAAAAGAAAGTGCTAAATGATGCACCTATGGACAACATGTAACAATAAAAGTAAGATGAACCTAAAAGAGACAAAAGGGCCAAGAAAAACACGAGGAAAAAGCCATTGAAGAGATTATTTATTTTATTTGTTCTGAAGAAAATTAAAAATGACAAGTGTAAAAGGATGCAGCTATGGAGGACATATAACAATGGAGGTAAGACGAACTTAAATGAGACAAGAGGACCAAGGAAACACCAAGAAAAGACACCTATAGAGATTATTTATTTTGTTCGTTGTGGAAAAAATTAAGAAGGACTAGTGTAAAAGGATGCAGCTGTGGACAACATATTACAATACAAGTAAGACGAACCTAACAGACAAGAGGGAAGGGTCGAGGGCATCTGATCCTTTTTCTCTCATCCCAACACTTTTCCTCCCTCGTTGCTGTCTCATTTTACGCTCTTGTGCCCGCGTGTGTGTTTGTGCGTGAGTGTGTAATTCAAGACGAAGTGAGAGGAGCGAAAACTTTCCCGCTTCCTTTTTCCGTTTCTTGCGTCACACAACACGGAAGGAACGCGGTGATGAATTCTGAAACACAAGGAAAAAGAAAACACTGAAAGATTCGTATAAAGTGGAGAGAGCGAGAGAGAGTTCGTCACGTTCTTTGGCCTCGTTATTTTTTTGTTATTTCGGTTTTGTTTTACTTGGCCGGGAATTTTGAATGACGAGCGAGTGGAAAATTGCCTCCGTTTTTTTATCTTTCAAATTGGGGGAAGAAAGTGAAAGCTCTCCAGTGCCGAGAGAGAGAGAGAGAGAGAGAGAGAGAGAGAGAGAGAAGCAGCAAAAGCGATAAAAAGATGAAGAAACAAATACAAAAGGAGCAAGAAGGTTCGGGCGACCCACATTCATTTCAACCGTTTTCTTTTCCTTGCCTTGTTGTGTTGCTTTGGCTTCCCCGAAAACGTTCATTTGGCCTTGCTTGAACGTTTTTCCCCTCAAGACCCAAAAGGAATATTCCCCACCACAATGTAACGTTTCATTTCTTAACCACTCACAAGAACCAGAAGAAAAACGTAAAACACAAATTGGCGAACGGTGATGTATTTTCTCGGGCAACGTTTCCTCGCTTCGTTGCTGTTTAGTCCGTCTCTATTTCAGTGTAAATATTTAATGTAGCTCTGTACGGAACTCACTTTGCCTGATCTAATGCCGTGTAATGAGTGAGGGAGAGAGGGAGAGAGAGAGAGAGAGAGAGAGAGAGGAGAGGCGTTAGGGCGGTCAGAGATGGATGGATATTAAGAGAGAGAGGTCACACTCACACTCACAGACTCGAGTAATGAAGTCACAGAAAGACATTTGAAGGGGTAAAGGGCTGAGGATGATGCGGCAGTCGATAGATAGATAGATAGACGGATAGATAGATAAATAGATAGATAGATTGTATATGTTCGTGTGCTTGTGTTATTGTGTTATTGGTATGGCCCTTGTTGCCATGTTAAGTATTGTTTCTGTTGTATAGTGTGTCTCTACCTCTCCTCTTTGTCGACTCCTGCTTATTCTTCCCTCTTCTAATGCATCCTATATCTTCCCAGTCCTTACAACCTTTCCATATCTCCTTACCACCCTCCTCTCCACACACTTTCCTTCTCTCATCGTTCACTCATCGTTCTCCTACTCCTGTCCCACTCATTCCAGCCCCTACCTCTCAGTTTCTCTCCCGGCTTTCTCTCCTTACAACCCTTTCCTGGCCCACTCATCCTTCCTCCCAGCCATCCATCCCTTGCTCACACGCTCCGTTCCTCTTCCTCTCCCTTCCCCTCCCTCCCTCTCCTCTTCTGGCACGGTGGAAATTGAACTGCGCATGTCTGTGTCAGTGTGGCCGTTATAGCCGTGAGGTGCTGGTGGGAGGGGCAACTAGGGTATATAAATAGAGCCTCCGAGACACTCAGAGGCCACGAAACAGCTTAAGGAGGCAGCTGCTCGGCCCAATAAACGTCAGAATAACTTGCCACAGTGAAAGACGCGGCGAGAAACGTGCGATGTGCGAGGTAAAAAGTGTTTCAGCAAAGAGAGAGAGAGAGAGAGAGAGAGAGAGAGAGAGAGGGAGAGGGAGAGGGAGAGGGACAGAGAAATAGGAGCTACTCTGTCGTACAAGAAGCCGATGCGGAAGTCAGCCCACCGGAAATAAAACAAACAGGATAGCGATGACTGTTTGGGTGAGGAAGTTGTTTATCTCTCTCTCTCTCTCTCTCTCTCTCTCTCTCTCTCTCTCTCTCTCTCTCTCTCATATATGTGTGTGTGTGTGTGTGTGTGTGTGTGTGTATGTGTGTGTGTGTGTGTGTGTGTGTGTGTGTGTAAACTCTGGAAAACACACTGAATAAACCCTTATCCTTTTAACTGTTTATCTACCTCTGTATCTATGCACGTTTGTTTGTTTGTCTGTTTGTTTACTTGCGTGACTGTGTGTGTGTGTGTGTGTGTGTGTGTGTGTGTGTGTGTGTACGTGTGTGTGTGCGTGTGAGTGTGCGCCAAGGCTGTATGCATGAGCGGGCGTGCTGTTTTAATCTGGTTTTTGGCGAGGCCGGAGCACCCAGGGTGAGTCGCGTCCACAATTACGGGGAATTAACTCAGTTCGGGAAAAAATCGCTCCTTAATTCCGAGCACTGTTACCAGATAAAACTCTAATTCCACCGTCAAAGCAAAACGCACCCTGTTGCCCGGCGTTTTACAGAGCGTCCTACTAACACCGCCGCTGCCATTTAAAAGTCAAATCTTGCACACCATTTACTCGCGCCCAGATTCACAAACAAGGAAAACACAACAATTCTTTTATCTCGAAGGGTCGGTCGTCACAGAACAAAGTCGTTACCAGATACACAAGTGAAGCAAACTAACAAACAAAAGAAAGACAGAAAAAAAGAGAGAGAGAGAGAGAGAGAGAGAGAGAGAGAGAGAGAGAGAGAGAGAGAGAGAGAGAGAGAGAGAGAGAGAGCGCGAGCTGGCCTTTGTTTTCCAGGGCCTCGCGGGGAAACCAAATTGATCTTTCGAGGCACAAAAAAGAATATGCCATCGCCAGATATCGCTGGATCCCTTGATTGCGTCCTCCAACACGACTCCGAGAACGAGGCACGGGACCTCTGACACCATCCAACACCCATTTCTGAAAACTCCTCCAGGACGATTGCCAACGGGAGACACACACACACACACACACACACACACACACACACACACACACACACACACACGAAAAAAAAAAAAACCGCTGACCCACATTTTCTTTTTCTGTCTCTCTCTCTCACTCTCACTCTTTCTTTCCCTCTCCCTCCTGTTGTGAGGATCCGCTTGTTCCTTCCTGATCATTTTTCTCGTAGTCTCTTCCTGTCCCTCCATCCTCTTCCTCCTCCTGTTCGCTGTTTTCCATCAGGTTACGTAGAAAACGGCTCGTGTGGGAGGGTGGACGGTAAGCCGCGTGGAAGATACGGGTAAACTGTGTTAATCTATATTTTTTAAGCTGTCGTGGAAAGGGGAAAACGTTGAACACTGGAAGGTTCTGTTGTTCTGTAACTGAGAGAGAGAGAGAGAGAGAGAGAGAGAGAGAGAGAGAGAGAGAGAGGGAGTACATAAGCCAAGGACATTCGCCTCTCTCTAGCCTCCATTCTGATGTTATTTTTCCCGCCGAGACTCGTAAACGGCTCCTCTTTTTGTGTCTATGGAAAGCTGGACTCTGAAGTGAGGGGAGCTTTGAGAGAGAGAGAGAGAGAGAGAGAGAGAGAGAGAGAGAGAGAGAGAGAGAGAGAGAGAGAGAGAGAGAGAGAGAGAGAGAGAGAGAGAGACAAGAGAGAGAGACAAGAGAGAGAGAGAGAGAGAGAGAGAGAGAGAGAGAGAGAGAGAGAGAGAGAGAGAGAGAGAGAGAGAAAGCTAGCCACAAACTCCTCCCCTTGAATCAACCATTCCTCCATTCTTCCTTTTTTTCCCTCCACATCCATCCGCATCTTCCGCCTTCTTCTCTTCTTTCCTCCTTTTGTTCTTTCTTCCTCCTCCTCCTCCTCCTCCTCTTCCTCCTCCTCCTCTTCCGAATCCGTCATTCATTCTTACTCCTCTTATCCTCCTCCCGCATTCTTCCTTGTCTCTTCCTTCTTCTTTCCTCTTTCCTTCTTTCCCTCCCTCCCTCTCCCTCCCTCCCTCAAGACCAAAGTCCAAACTAAAGTTGAACAAAAAATGAAAAAAAAAAGAACTTGCTCCAAACTCCTTCCGGACCTTCGAATTGTTTTTTTTTATTCGTGCAAATGAAAACAAACGAACGAACGAACCAAAAAAAGGAACAAATAAAAAAAAAAACATAACAGTCCGGATTTGAATGCAATATAAAGAGAGAATTTCCTGCTGCTTTTATGCGGGAGATGAGTTTTGCTTTTTTTTTTGTATTTTAGTTTCTCTTTTGTGTATTTTTTCTTTTCGTTTTTTTTTTTTTCGTTACTTTTGATCATGCAGCTCGGCGTAACATTTTTCATCCCTTAATGTTCGTAACGATGTCTCCCTGTGTCTCCTTAATCTTCGTCTCTTTAAACTTCAGTAAAACAGGAGCAGTAAGTAGCGGGCTTTTTTTTTCATTATTGTTTTCTTATTTTTTCCTTTTTTTTTACGCCCTTGCACTGTCTCCTCTGCTGTAAAAAAATTCAGACACAAACAGGAAGTAAAAGAAACAAGAATGACGTAAAAAAAAAAAAATACCTCACTCAACTCGCGAGAATATGAACGCTAACTTAAATTTTTATGCATGAATTTTATCCTCGTCCTGCCTTTCAGTCTCTCTCCTTCAAGATTCTTAACAGCTTTTGTGTTCTCGTCCGCCGCTCTCTCAGTACCTCTTAGTTCCTTCCGCTCTTTATTCAGCACTTTGCCGCAAGTTCCTTATCCCACGCAGACGTTCAACCCTATTGACGAAGCTACTTTAATATTGACACTAAGCTCTCTTATTCTCTCATCCACTATCCGGCTTTCAGACCTTTTAGAAATCTCCTACCTTACTGCTTCCTTGTTTAGCCCTTCGCTTTGCCGCACGGTCCTTTTTTCCATGCAGACACTTCAGCCCTATTGACGAATGTACTTAATATTAGCACTTCACCCCTTTGTCTTCCATCCATATACCGATTTTCAGACCTATTGTAACCCTTTTTTCCTCTTTTTAAGGTCTGCCAGTCCCTCGTGTCTATATTGTACCTCATAAGATCTTTTTTCGAAGTTTAATTAGATGCCAAATCAACCGCTGGGTAGACAAGGGACGTAGAGAAGGTCCTTGTTTCTTCTTCGTGGTTTCAAGGTCTCTTCGGAAATGTAAATCTCCTCTGTCTTGCTGCTTCTCTATTCAGCCCTTTGTCGTAAGTTTCTCATTCCTGTCAGTCTCCTTAGCTACTCAAATAATACCATCTCATCCCCTCTGGCTCTCTGGATATTAGGCGAGTCTTAGAACTTTTTAATTGCCTGTCTTTCCACTCTCTATTCCTCTCTCCCTCTGCCACAAGTTCCTCACCTCCCTCATTTTCTTCAGCGTCATTTACGGAGTTGCTCAAATAATGACATCTCGCCCCCTTAACCCTCTAGGCATCATGCGGTTCCCTCGGCCTTTTTAAAATTCCTGTCTTCTCCCGCCTCTATCCTCGCAGCCCACGGGAGTTCCCATTTCGCGGTAATCTCTTTCCTCAGACCCTCGCGCTTTTAATGGACTCGACTGCTCCTATTAACTTTCATCTCGCAGATCCAAAGCCAGGAGTGAATTTTGCCTTGCCAGACCAATTAAGGGCTTCATTTTTTCACAGTATATGGGACAAGACCAAGTGCCAAAAACAAGGAAAAAACAAATCGCTTATACAAAATTAATAGAGAAGAAGCCAAACTTTGATTATAATGATGTGCGTTGTTCCTTAGGCAAATGCTACATCCAGTCTTCCGCCTTTCTTACGTTTGTTAGCTCCTATTTTGCTATCATAATGTACATCACTGAGGGCCGGGGATCGAACCCAAATCTTCATCATATAAAGCGTGGCAGCGTACTCTCTCAGCCATATGTTGCCTCGCTAGACCAAACTTTATTTTAAATCTTCATAAGTTCCATAAGCTGACACTGTTTCTGAGCTCTTGTGTAATACGTGTCAACCCCTTGTAGCACTGTTCAACTTAAGCTTATGACTTTTCGTGGCTCAGTTAACTCCTTAAACTAAATAGATAAAGAAGGTAGATTATCCCATTGTCTTTGTAGCATTTTTGACTATGTTTTAAGATCTGCCAGTCCGTAGTTGCTATATTTTACCCCTAAGGATCATTTTTCGAGGTTTAGTTAAGTGCAAACCTTCCTCTGAGTAGACCAAGGCGGCAGAGAAGGTCCTTGTTTCTGGTGCGTGGTCTCAAGGTTTCTTAGTACATCCAGTGGACCTGCAGCCCTGAGTCGCCTCATGCCTTAAGCCCTTACTGTCTGCCGGCGCGTGCTAAAGTGTGTTTATAGGGAGCTACGAAATATCTATAAATATGGAGAGAAATTTAATGTTATTGTAGTGGAGGAAGCGAGTTTTTGCGGCCTGGCTCTCCGCAAAGGGTATTGCATGAACGCTGTGTGGGGAGAGGATGTGGAAGAGGTGTGGTGAATTTTGCTTTTGGTATTGTGTGAAGAATTCTTTTGCAGTTTGTGGTGAGTTTTTGATGCTGTGAAGAGGTTGTGGAAGGAAAGTTTTGGAGATGTTGGTTTTATTTTGTGTTTTCTAGGAAGTGTTTTTCTTTTTAAGTTTGTGGTTAGGTTGTAGTGATGTGAAGAGGTTATGGTTAAGGGTAGTGAGGTTTGGGAGGTGTAGGTTAGGTTCTGCTTGGTTCTGGTGATAATGGAAAACTATGACGAGCTTCTGTTTGTCTGCTGTGAGTTTTTTTTTTTTTTTTTTGAGAGGTTCACTGTATGTCTGTGGTGAGGATTTGATTTTTTGGAGAGGTTCACTGTGATATTATTTTTTGGAGAGGTTCACTGTGTTTCTGTGGTGAGGTTTGAATTCATTGGCGAGATTTTAGTTGAAAAGTGTGATGGTAGAGCCGTAGGAATATTCTGGTTGACTACGGTAAAGAATTTCAGTGAGTATGGTGTGAGTGTGTGTGTGTGTGTGTGTGTGTGTGTGTGTGTGTGTGTGTGTGTGTGTGTGTGTGTGTGTGTTTGTGTGTCTTTTTTGTGTGTGTGTATGTGTGTGTCTGAACATCTTTTGTGTCCTATAATGTGGAGGCAGCGTTATGGTGTGGCTAAGATAATGAGGTTTGGGTACGGCGGTTGCCTACGGATAAAAAATAAAAGAAAAACCCACGAATACCTTCTACACCTCACCTTCAAGATTATGAGTACGAACAGCAATACAGGTAAATAATAACCAGAAAACTATTATTACACTTTAGTACTCCCAACCCATTACCCGTTTTCTGTTGTGTGTGGTCGTCTGGACGGAGGAGGAAACGACTTTTCTTTTCCTTTTTTTAATTAGGAGAGCCAAGAGAAGCGCGTAGTCGAAAAACGGCTAATTGGATTTGTAAGGTAAGAGAGAAAGAGAGCGAGAGAGAGGAGCTAAAGGGTTCCCCGCAAGGTTGGCAACAATGCGTGGTGACCTTGGAGACTCCGAGGGTTTGGTAACATTGATGATCAACCTTTTTTTTTGTGTGTGTGTGTGTCTTCCACCAGTGGGTCGAGGAAGAGAAGGAGTAGGAGGAGGAGAAGGAGGAGGAAGGGTAGGGAAGATGTAATTAGTGTGTGGTGTGTGTGTGTGTGTGTGTGTGTGTGTGTGTGTGTGTGTGTGTGTGTGTGTGTGCGTTTGTGTGTCTGTGTGTATAAACATTAAACCAACTGCTCCACTTCTTATTTCTTTCTTTCCTTCCCTTCCCTTTCCTTCTCTCTCTCTCTCTCTCTCTCTCTCTCTCTCTCTCTCTCTCTCTCTCTCTCTCTCTCTCTCTCTCTCTCTCTCTCTCTCTCTCTCGCTCTCGGGAATTATAAATGCTCTCAAAAGGTCTCTCTCTCTCTCTCTTCTCTCTCTTTCTCTCAGCCAGAACGCACAACACAATTTTTCAATCACACACTCAACTTTCTTCTTTATAATATTTTCCGGAGACAGTTTTTCTTTCTTTTTTTTTCTTTCCATCTTTTTTTTTCCTTCCTTCCAGTGTGATGCAGTTTGCAGCTCGGGACTTGTTGACTTTTCATTTTTTCTTTTACTTGAGTTTTCATTCTGGGCTGCCTTCGCCGGCCCGACGTTTTCATTCGTAGATTAAAGTGAAAGAAACAGTTAGAAAAGGAACGAATCTCTGTTTGCCAGCTGGTGGGCGGCTCGGCAGGCTGGCGGGTTTTTCCTAACAACAGGTGACGTCAGTGAGCACAGGTAACATTAATTAATCATGCCTTGCTGGGCCTCATTCCTTGGTGGGGGTTTTGTCATCATTATCATTACCATTATTTCTACCATTTTTAACAGGTAGGATTAATTAAGCATGCCTCCTTTGTCCGCATTCCTCCCCATTATTACAATTATTATTATTATATTGTGTGTGTTTTTTGGCAACTATAGAGCCTATTAACTTTGCTTATGGGTTTTGTTGCTGGTAGAAGGTATAATGATGAAGGAAAAGGAGGAAGAGGGAGTTGAAGAGAAAGAAACAGAAGAATATGAAGAAAATACAATAACATTTCAAAGAAAAAGCAGATGAGATGAAGAACGGAGATGATTTTGAATAAGAAAAGAGGAGGGAAGGAGGCACGTTTTGCAGAAGAAAGGACAGTAGAATTGAATTGAAGGAAGGGTTATTAAAAAATAATAAAAAGTCACTATTTCTAAATTTTTTCATCTAAAGGTTAAATGCTAAAGTATTGGAGAGAGAGAGAGAGAGAGAGAGAGAGAGAGAGAGAGAGAGAGAGAGAGCGTTAAAGTGGAAATGGGAAGGGGAAAGAAAACAGGAGAGAAAGGTGGGAACTGAGTGCAAGGGAAAAGGAGGAAAGTGGAGAGGTGGAGGGACGTTTCCTCTCACCTCCCTCCACTACCATCGATCCCTGAAGGGTGGCGTGAGAGGAGGAGGAAGTGAGAGAGAGAGAGAGAGAGAGAGAGAGGAGAGGAGAGGAGGAGGAGGGGGAGCAGGAAGGGTCATTGGTGGACTATGTCGCTTCCGATCAGCTGACCTTTGTTTACAAGTGTCTCTTCCTTCTCTCTCTCTCTCTCTCTCTCTCTCTCTCTCTCTCTCTCTCTCTCTCTCTCTCTCTCTCTCTCTCTCTCTCTCTCTCTCTCTCTCTCTCTCTCTCTCTCTCTCTCTCTCTCTCTCTCTCCTTCTCCTTCTCCCTCCTGGATACTCTTAGATGACCGCATGTATAAAATATTGAGGGGCGGCAAGCTCGTATCATGCAAGTTTCCTCTCAACCTCGTTTTCTCCGAGGCTTTTCTCTCGTTTTCTCTAATGATGGCCGGGACACCGTTTTCTGCCGTGATATTGTCCTCCCATTTTCTTTTTCCCTTCTTGTATATGTGTAGCGGCGGTGAAGAGAATAGGGAAGAAAGGAGGAGGAGGAGGAGGACGACGACGACGACGGGGCGGTACAAGGAAAAAGGCTTTAATCTCGTTATTTTCTATAATGATCACCCAAATGATGTTTCTTTGCGTTATTTTTTTCCCAAGAGTCGTTTCCCTGATTTCGATTTCTTTAATGTGGAGGCTTCGAGGGAAGGAAGGAGCAAGGGAGTGACGAGTATTATGATTAGAGGACGCATATCAAGGGAGCGTCTCTGATATGCCGGAATTAAAGGGAGGTAATGACAGCCGGCGTCGAGGCCTCGCAGGGGACGACAAACAGCGCAGAACTAACAGGATCCGCGTTTAATGATGGCAAGAGACACATGAGCCGCCGCTGCCAACGTCAGGCGACCGCAGTTTTAAGGGCGAGAGAGAAGGGTGAAGAGAGGGAGAGTGAGGGAGAGTAAGGGAGAGTAAGGGATAGGGAAAGGGGAAAAAAGGGGAGAGAGAGAGAGAGAGAGAGAGAGAGAGAGAGAGATACGTACGGAGACACACATATACAGACAGACGGACAGATACACAGGCAGACAGGCAGACAAGCAGACAAGCAGAGAGAGAGAGAGAGAGAGAGAGAGAGAGAGAGAGAGAGAGAGAGAGAGAGAGATCACATTTTTCACCAAGCTAAAATAAAACGTCACCTGCTCTGTGTTCAGTATTTTTAGCTGCATATTAAAGAAAAAAAAAACAATTAAAAAAAAACGTGGCATTAATATTTTCCTTTGGTAGCTCGGGAAAAATGGAGCTGGAATTACGGGTACTTTAAACGATCAAATAATGGAGGATATTTTTTAATGTATCGAAGCGTTGTGAAGAAACAAGGGGCGGCGTCTCATTAAGGTGGATAATTATGGATAATGAGCGAGGGTTGAAGGCCAAGGAAGGTTGTTTTTGAGAAAGCCGTGGATTAATTGCAACACCTCCTCGCCGATTAAGGAACAGCCGTAATGAAAAACAACAATACATATTTAAAGGAGAGAGACATGAAAGAGGACGATATTAATTATGAAAAAAATGTAATGCTCTTTTTTATGGTGGCTGCAACATTTGTATTAATTAAAACACCCCGTCGAGTAATCCTTGGTCAGAATAACAACAAAAACAACGACGATGGATAATTAAAAGAAACATGAAAGCGTAGGAGTGTAATTATACGGAAAACAGGTAATTTGTTGTAGGCAAATGAATGTTGTTTTGAAGTTGTTTTGGGGTTAATGAAAACCTTTGAGTGTGAGGTATTCGTATTAGAAAAAAAAAATAAACAGCCGGAAAAGGATGAGTAATTGCTTGAGAAAAAAGTTAGGAATATGAATTATGCAGAAGATAATTAAATATAGGAAGTTACATGAAGCAATTGAAAGTAGAACGCAAAGTAAAGAAGCAAGAAATAGAGACATGACAGATTAAAGCAGTTAGTTATACATTTAAAGGTAATGAAGCAAAACAAGTGACACCTGAACATTCAAAGCAGAACGCACACTAAAGTAACATCAATTATTCACTGTTTAGCAAAGGTAACAACCGCAGCAGAACTTATACACCGTCAACATCACCACTACCTCCTCCCACCAGTACCCTAGCAACACAAACACAGCACATCATCACTTAGGCAATACAGTAACACTCGGTGCAACATTACGACGCCAAGATTAAGCACATAAGAAAACGATATTAACGCTACGAGCTTTAATATACAACGCAGGCTGCCTATGACACACACACACACACACACACACACACACACACACACTCAGGAAACACAAACACAGATCCCGGTCAACTTTTCCCCACATCAAATACGTCTTGTCAAACTATCCTCGTTGCAGACACGTTCCTGCCTCTGTACGCCCTGGGAAAGACAGTGCCCAACACCCCTTCTCGCGGCACTGTCTTGTTCGTCCTGGCCCGGCGATATTCCCCCCTCCCCCCCCCCGCTAGAGACTACATTAGGCAAATGAGTTTTTCCTCCTACCTGTTGAGGCCTCCACCTGTCCATTATATCTCTCGGCGTCGATACTTTCCCTTCTCACCCAAGCAAAGTGAAAATTGTGTTGGTTCGGGGCCACACAAGGAAAAGAGGGAGTTTGTGTCGCAAGGAGACGAGAAGAGGATCGGTGAGACGAGAAATTGAGTGTGTGTGTGTGTGTGTGTGTGTGTGTGTGTGTGTGTGTGTGTGTGTTGCGGTGGGGTTTGATTTGATGGGTTCAAGAACAACAGATCACCGAGTAGAAAAAAACTATTGAGTGGGTGTCCTTGTGTGTGTGTGGGGGGGGGGGGGGGCGTTGTGGGTGAGTGTGTGGGTGTGTGTGTGTGTGTGTGTGTGTGTGTGTGTGTGTGTGTGTGTGTGTGTGTGTGTGTGTGGCTTTGTGGGTGAGTGGGTGTGTTGATGGGTCCAAGAACAACAGATCGGTGATGAAAAAAATAGTGATGGTGTCCTTGTGTGTGTGTGTGTGTGTGTGTGTTTAGGTGGACGATGTGTAT
>NC_066541.1:14186870-14239370 GCF_024679095.1 Eriocheir sinensis | reverse complement strand
GGGTTTTGTGGGTGTTTGGGTTTTGTTGTTGTTGTTGTTGTTGTTATTGTTGTGGTTGTTTTTGTAGTGGTTGAAAGAAGTTTTTTTTATGTTCTTATACTCATTTTCTTCTTTTTATATTGATACTTTTTATATTGTCTTTCTTGTTTTCCATTTCTTCTTTTGTATTTCCAGGTTTCTTGTTGTTGTTGTTATTGTTGTTGTTGTTGTTGTTGTTGTTGTTGTTGTTGTTGTTGTTGTTGTTAATCTTATTCTTATTTTTATTCTTATTCCTATTACTATTTTTATTATTATTATTATTATTATTATTATTATTATTATTATTATTATTATTATTATTATTATTATTATTACCATCATTATTTCTTTATCACCATTTTCTTTTTGGCTTCTTGAATGCTCCTCTTATTAAGTATTTAAGAAGGATTTTCTTGCCTAATTACTTCACTAATTATATATTTTCCCCTTCATGCTTACACACTTTTATACTCGTGTCCCTCTTTTTATTTTCTCGTTTTCTTTTGTTTTCCTCCTTTTTTTAATCTTCAGCTTCCCGCGCTTTACTTTAGTGCTGTTCCTTTTTTAATCTCACGCCCAGTTTAATTTTCTACACAACACACAATTTTTCTGCTTAATTTCCCTTGCGCACACACACACACGTACATACACATACACCTACTCACTCACTCCCCTCATCCCCCACCCCCTCACCCACCCACACACCCACACACACATACACACAGACTAAAGAAACGCACACAAAGAATATATCTACACACAGGGCGAGGGACTTCATGTGCACACAACAGATGGGCAATACTTTCATACACGAGGCGACACGTTCACACAGTATTTCGCACATAAGATATCTGGTGCACACATGTCGCCCCGTAAGCCCACGCACATGACTTTAATCGCACATGAAACACTTACACGCCGTTTACGTACATGGTTTAGCTTATAAGGGGTTCACTCTCAGGGTAATGCAGCACTTAGGGAGAGAGAGAGAGAGAGAGAGAGAGAGAGAGAGAGAGAGAGAGATTGGAAGAGTGGTACTTGTTTGTCTTTTAGTCAGAAAAAATTTAGTGAAGAAACTTTTTGCACCTCCCTTTACACTCTCTCTCTCTCTCTCTCTCTCTCTCTCTCTCTCTCTCTCTCTCTCTCTCTCTCTCTCTCGCTCTCGCTCTCGGTCTGTGAGTGTGTGTGTGTGTGTGTTGATTCTCCGGTTTTCTTCCCTCCTTCCCATATGCATTCTCTTCCTCTCCCTTCCTCTCTCTCCCTCCCTTCTTCTCTCGTAAAGTATTGGATTAATCAACATTCATTTCTCTTTCATTTTCCAGCGTCTCCTTCTCCCGTTTTATTTAATTACCTTCTCTGCTGCTCCCCTTTCCTCCTCCCTTGATGCTGTTTGCCTGCCGGTCTATCTATCTATTTGCATTTGTTTTACCTTTTATCTATTTGTAATTAATCCCTTTGAATCTGCTAAGTAAATGCGCTTTAGGGGTTGTGTTTTCCCTCATTTCCGCCGAGTTTTAGCTGTTTCCCGCTCGCAGTATTTCGAAATTAACACACACACACACACACACACACACACACACACACACACACACACACACACACACATACACACACACACACACACACACACACACATGCACAAACACACACATTTGGACAGGTGAACGAAAATTAAAACAGCTTTCGAAAATTAAATGCTTGAATTATTGAAGCAATACTAATACCAGAGAATATTGGCCCTTGCAACAGTAGCATCCGTAAATCTAGGAGAGAGAGAGAGAGAGAGAGAGAGAGAGAGAGAGAGAGAGAGAGAGAGAGAGAGAGAGAGACCGTGATGAAAGTTAGATTTATCAGAAGTAGGAGAATATTTGAGAGGAAAATATGAAGCATTGGCCAAAATATGATAAAGAAGATGAGATACAAGCGCCAGAGGGTTATTAGCAGCGGTGCAGAAAGAAGAGAATTAAAGAAGCGTTGCTATACTAGACCGAAGCGAGGGAAGCGGAGGAAGCAATGCAGTGGAGAAAGAAAATGAATATGAGGAACGAGGATATCTAGGGACGAAGGGATGAGAAATTACATGGAAAAAGATTAAACATGATAGATGAGAGAGAGAGAGAGAGAGAGAGTATAAGAACATAGGAAGTCTGCAAGAGGTCACTCAACTACACAAAGTATCTTCTGAAAATATAACAGTATTTACCACAAAATCATTATTGGAAGTGATATACAAAAGTTTTTTTTTTTTTAACGTTTTTACGTTGATTGCCTATTGCGCCGGTAGGCATCTTCCCGGTGGGGCCTGATGGTCGGCCCAAGGCTTCTTCCAGGTGGGGCCTGATGGTCGGCCCAGCCCGTTCTGGCGCAGGCGAGTGTTTATTGTGGCGCCATCTTGCAAAGTGGACCCAATACTGTACCATGTTGGACTCCAATTGTTACTCATCTCCAGTCATAGTTTTTTTTAAGTTGATTTGCATTATTTACTCTATGCAGCTAAGGTACGTCGTAATTCAGTTCTGCAGTTTCCTATCTATTCCGATTTTTTTTTTTTTACTTTTTATCAAGAACCGTCGGTGAGGTATCTTATCAAACGCCTCAAGAACTGTCTATCTATCTATCTATTTATGTATCTCTGTATCCTATCAATCTATCTATCCAACTATCTCTCTATTTATCTATATTCATCCATCTATATAATAAAAAAAACATATAGAATGGTACAAATAAACGTATAAATATAAAGTGAGATATATACAGCATCATTGTCATCACGTTCTACCACCTCAATTATTTCATCGTAACGGAACAAAAGAGTGGTGAGGGATGACCTAATTTTTGTGAACTCATGCTGCGAGTAGTGAATTAATCTATGCCTCTCTTGGTGATCCCGAATGCTCCTGCCAATTATGAACTCCACATTTTGCTTATTACCGCTGTCAGGCTAATTGGACCATAATTAGACGTGGAAGACTTACCCGCCTTTTTGAAAAATAGAGTGTGGTAAAAGTAGAGGAAAAAGGAAAAACTAGGCTGCAGAGTAAACAACAGAGGTGGAAATTGGACTAATATATGCGCTGGAGATGGTGGAAAAGCAATGAGAAGATAGATAGATAGATAGATAAATAGATAGATAGATAGATAGATAGATAAATATATATATATATATATATATATATATATAGAGAGAGAGAGAGAGAGAGAGAGAATATACATACGGAGGAGAGGAAACAATAGTAAAAAAAGACCAAAAAAACAAAACCCAGTGTAAACAAACAGAAAATAAATGTTATAAATAAAGTTAAAAAAAAAGTAATTTAGCCACGATAGAACGAAACCCTCCCAAAAAGAAAACGTAGATGAAAGAAAACGTAGTCAGTCACTCGGAAGCTGCAAAAAATGGGAAACGCGCGGTTGCCAGTGAAAACAAAATCAGGAAAGAAAACGAGGAAGAAAAAGGTAGAGGGAAGCAAAGCAAGGAAACCAAAGGAATAGAAAAGAGAATTGGAACTGGAATAGGCTGCGTAGAAAGAGGCAGAGACAGAGAGAGAGAGAAAAGAGACAAACGGACAGGGAGACAGCAACAGAGGGAAAGGGGAATGGTCTAGGGGAGATAGAAAGGAAAATAATGATCATTCGAAGTGGAACAAGGATGAAGAGAGCAGAAGGGGAGGCGAACACAAATAATAAAAAAAGGGAACCGATTGTGATTAGACTTTGGGGAAGCGGCGGATGAGAAACAGTGGGAGAGGAAATAAAAGGCAGGGAAACTTGTGCCGTAAAAATAGGGAAATGGGATCGAGGGTGAAAAAAAAGGAAATTGAAAAATGAGTCTTTGATATTGAGAGAGAGAGAGAAGGTGTCCTAAACTTGGATGAAGAAAACTGACTAAGGAGAATGGAGGATTGAGTGGCGTTGAGAAAGGGTTGTCGACACACACACACACACACACACACACACACACACACACACACACACACACACACACTGTAACCCCATAAATGGAGAGTTTAAAAGTTAGGACGAAGGGATTGGACTCAGCCCTCCCTGGATTAGGTAGTCCTCTCCCTTCCTCTCCTCTCCTCTTCTCTCTCTTCCTGCTCTTCCTTGTCACTCACCTTTTTTCTCCTCTTCCTACTCTCCCTTTCTCTCCTTTTTCTCTCTCTCTTCTCCTGTTCTTTCTTGTCCCCCACCTTTTTTCTCCTCTTCCTCCTCTCCCTTTCTCTCCTTTTTTCTATCTCTCCTCCTGGTCTTTCTTGTCCCCAATCTTTTTTTCTCCTCTTCCTCCTCTCCCTTTCTCTCCTCTTTCTCTCTCTCTCCTCCTGTTCTTTCTTGTCCCCCACCTTTTTTCTCCTCTTCCCTCTCTTCCTCTTTCTCCACGTCTTCCATTTCTTATATTCATCTCTTCGTCATATTTCAATGATTTTCCTTTATTATTTCATCTTCTAATCCTCTTTCTTCTTTTCTTCCTCTTTCTCCTCCTATTCCTTTTCTTAGATTCGTCTCTTCGTCAAATTTCCATATTTCCCGTTTTTTATCTCATTTTCTTTGTCGTCTAATCCTCTTCCTCGTCTTCCTCTTTATCCCTGTCTTTCAATTCCTTCATTCGTCTCTTCGTCATATTTTCCTGTGTTCCCCTTTATTATTTCATCCTCATTATTTGTCTAATCATCTTCCGCTTGCGTTGGTCCTCCGCCTCATTTTAGTTTCTTCTCTTTTCCCCTTTCATCCTCTTATTCATTTCCTCCTCTTACGTCTTGTTCTCCTTCGTTTCCTTTCTCCTCCCCCTCTTCTTCGTCTTACATTTTCCCCTCCTCTTCCTCGTTCTCTTTTTCACTTTCCTCTCTACCGTCTTCTTCTCCCCCTTTGACCTTCTCTTTCCTCTCTTCCTTGTTTCTTATATTCTTTTCCCCTTACTTCTGTTCTCTCGTCTTATCCTCCACTTCCTCCTTCTATTTCCACCTTCCTTCCTTTCTTCGTTCATTCATTTAGTTGTATTCCTCTTTCCCCCCTCTTCCTTGTCCCACTTTTTTCTACCTCTTCCTTGTCTTCTCATTCTCTTTCTCCTCCTCCTCTGCCTTGTCGTTCCCTTCCCACTTTTACCTTCCTGCCTTCCTTCCTTCCCTCCTTCATTCGTTCCCTGGCTTAAGCGAAGAGCTTGGTAATTTCCCTTTATTGATCGGCTTAAATCTTGAAGAAGTGATTTCGTTTCAATACCCGCGTCAGATGCAGTCATTAGTAATTCAGGGGAGTTTACCGTAATGAAGTAATTAGCATATTTAACGCCTGGAAAATGTTTTAGTGTTTTTTCAAGTTGTGCTTTGTACGTGACGCCGCGCTAAGGGACACTCAAGTACGGAAGCACACACAAAACACTCACACAAAAAATAACACATATTCATCTTTCAGCTTAACCTTAATGTGGAGTTTCTCTCAATTTTCTAATTATTTTGAAGTGAGGGACAGCGAGGGGCGAGGGAACGAAGGGAACGGAGAGAGAGCGAGAGAGGGAGAAGGGAAATTGGTGGAATTAATCTAATTTTCTAACCTTTTTTTTCCCTCGTAGTACTTGGCTATTCTCTCACCCTCTTCCTCTCTCTTCACTCTCCCTCCTCACGTGCACACAAACACACACACACACACACACACACACACACACACACACACACACACACACACACACACACACACACAACATACCTACTTTAACCACATCATCATCACCATCACCACAAACAACACCAATACCATCCCCACCACCATCACCACACACACACACACACACACACACACACACACACACACGCGCACACTTCTTCCCAGATGCTTAAGTTACAAACTCGCATTCTTCTCCTCTTTTCTCCTTCCTCCAATACGCACACAAGTCGTCTCTCCTTCCTCACTCCTTCACCTTCCTCGCTCCTCTCTTATCTCACCTCTCCCCTGCTGCAGCCTCCTCCTCCATCCTCCTCCTTTCCTTTCATCCTGCATTCCTTCACTCCTTTCCTCGTCTCCCACTCTTTCTGCTTCCTTTTCCAATTTTTTTTACATCTCCTATTCCCTTCCCTACTTCTCCTTCCCTCTTCTCTTCAGCCTGCATTCCACCACTCCTTTGCTCTCCCACTCTTTCCTCCTCCTTTTCCTTTATTTATTTCCATCTCCTTCTTTCCTTGCTTTTCCTGCACTGTTTTCTTTTTTTTGTCTCCTTTATTTGTTTTTCTTCTCTGCTTTCTTGATTTTCCTTTTTTATCTTTCACTCCTTCCTTCCTTCCTTCATTTCTTTCCTCATGTTTTCTTCTTTCCTTTCCTTCTTTCCTCATGTTTCCTTCTTTCCTTTCCTTATTTCCTCGTTTCTCTCCTCTAATTGTTCTTCCTTTTCCACTTTGATGATTTTCCTACCCTATATTCCACTCCTACCTTCCGTCCTTCCTTCATTCATTCCTTCCCTCATGTTTCCTTCTCTCCTTCCCTACTTTCCCTCATTCTCTCCTTCATGCCCTTGCTCCGTCCCTCACTCTCCACCTGACTGAAGTTATAAAGCAATATCAAAGGGATGTGACCTGAGCAATATCAAACACTAAATATACGTTGCGAAGGTCCACATGCAAATACCGTAGGATGCCTTGCGAATTAGTGGCGGCGTGAACGATAGATAATGATATGTGACCGATAGATATTGGGAGAGGATTCATATCTCTCTCTCTCTCTCTCTCTCTCTCTCTCTCTCTCTCTGATGAAGGTGATTGGAAAGGGATAGTGATGGTGGTGGTGAAAGTGAGTGAGGTGTGTGGTGATTCTGGTGTAGTGATGGCGTGTGTGGGGATAGTGTGACAGAGGTAGTAGTGGTAGTAGTAGTAGTAGTAGTAGTAGTAGTAGTAGTAGTAGTATAATCTGTTCACGAAGCCTGTTCATCTGGCGCCTAGGCAGCGTTTGTTACGGCTCCTGTGATTGGCTGCACCCCTCCCTCACTCACATGCCATTCATGTCCGCCGTGACGCTACACACTTGTATTTTCTTCGTCATAGCTCGTCTCTTATTCAAGACAGACCACTTTAGTTGGTACCGTTGGGCTCAGCAGTAATTGCGCAACTCAGTTATATTTATCTAAACTCGATAAAATAAAACATAAAGGAAATGTGATGAGTTGAAGTCAGAAGACAGCTCCGAAATGTTTATAACACGGTTTACTTATCATTGCTTTTCGCAGCAGTCTTTGAACCAGGGTTGAAATAAATAATCTCATCTCATAAAGCAAAGTCTCCTGAACGCTATGGTGCGATCAGATTACAGATAAAACGTGACATGAGCATAACACAGAACGGTTTCTAAGGATGTGTACAGCGACGACGCATGACTGCCCGCTGCCTGGCCGCCGGTCGGCCGCCTCTTGTGGTGATTTAGGCTATTTTTCGTCACTTTATTTCTTTCGCTGCATTCATTGTCAACAAAATTACTGTTGTGTGCCAAACACACACACACACACACACACCCACACACACACAGATATATATATATATATATATATATATATATATATATATATATATATATATATATATATATATATATATATATATATATATATATATATATATATATATATATATATATATATATATATATATATATATATATATATATATATATATATATATATATATATATATATATATATATATATATATATATATATATATGTGTGTGGTTTTCGTTTGTTGACGATGAATGCAGCGAAAGAAGTGCTTTTCTTATTCCATTTTACAATTAAGTAATCTATTCTTCGTTCCTTATATTTTCTAGTCATTTCTTTTTATTAACATCTATGCTCGTCTTTTTGGTGCTTTTCTTATTGCAATCTATAACTAACTAATCTATTCTTCGTTCCTTATATTTTCCAGGTATTTCTTTTTATTAACTTTAATGCTTGTCTTTTTTGTGCTTTTCTTATTCCAATCTATAACTAACTAATCTATTCTTTGTTCCTTATATTTTCCAGATATTTCCTTTTATTAACTTGTATGCTTGTCTTTTTTGTGCTTTTCTTATTCCAATCTATAACTAACTAATCTATTCTGCGTTCCTTATTTTTCTGTTTACTTCTTTTCATTAACTTGTATGCTTGTCTTTTTGGTGCTGTTCTTATTCCAATATATAACTAACTAATCTATTTTTCTTTCCTTATATTTTTTAGTTATTTCTTTTCATTAACTTGTATGCTTGTATTTTTGGTACTTTTCTTATTCCAATCTATAACTAACTAATTTATCCTTTCTTCCTTTTATTTTCTAGTGATTTTTTTTATTAACTTGTATGCTTGTCTTTTTGGTACATTTCTTATTCCAATTTATAACTAACTAATCTATTCTTCTTTCCATATTTTTCTATTTACTTCCTTTCGTTAACATCTATGCTCGTCTTTTCAGTACTTTCCTTATTCCAGTCTATAAGTAACTAATCTATCCTTCGTTCCTTTTATTTTCTAGTTATTTTTCTATTAACTTGTATGCTCGTCTTTTTGGTGTTATTCTTATTCCAATCTATAACTAACTAATCAATTCTTCGTTCCTTATTTTCGAGGTATTTATTTTATTAACTTATATGCCTGTCTTTTTTAGTGCTTCTCTTATTCCAATCTATAACTAACTAATCTATTTTTCTTTCCTTATATTTTTCTAGTTATTTCTTTTTATTAACTTCTATGCTCGTCTTTTTGGTGCTTCTCTTATTCCAATCTATAACTAACTAATCTATTCTTTCCTTATTTTTCCAGATATTTATTTTTATTTATTCGTATGCTCGTCTTTTGGATACTTTTCTTATTTCAATCAATAACTAAATAATCTATTCTTTCCTTATATTTTCTATTTATTTCTTTTCATTAACTTCTATGCTCGTCTTTTTGGGTTCTTTTCTTATTCCGATTTATAACTAACTAATCTATTCCTCGTTCTTTATTTTGTATTTATTTCATTTCATTAACTTGTATGCCTGTCTTTTTTGGTACTTCTCTTATTCCAGTTTATAACTAACTAATCTATTCTTTTTTCCTTATATTTTCTAGTTATTTCTTTTCATTAACTTCTATGCTTGTCTTTTTTGGTTCTTTTCTTATTCCAGTCTATAAATAACTAATGTATCCTTCATTCCTTATTTTTATAGTTATTTTTTTTCATTAACTTGTATGCTTGTCGTTTTTAATGCTTTTCTTATTTCAATTTATAAGTAACCAATCTATTCTTCGTTCCATATTTTCGAGGTATTTCTTTTATTAACTTCAATGACTCTCTTTTTTAGTGCTTTTCTTATTCCAATTTATAACTAACGTATCTATTCTTCTTTCCTTATTTTTCTAGTTATTTCTTTTTATTAACTTCTATGCTCATCTTTTTTGGTACTTTCCTTATTCCAAGCTATAACTAACTAATCTATTTTTCTTTCTTTATATTTTTCTAGTTATTTCTTTTTATTAACTTCTATGCTTGTCTTTTTGGTGCTTCTCTTATTCCAATCTATAACTAACTAATCTATTCTTTCCTTATTTTTCCAGATATTTCTTTTTATTAATTCGTGTGCTCGTCTTTTGGGTACTTTTCTTATTCCAATCAATAACTAACTAATATATTCTTTTCTTATATTTTCTTGTTATTTCTTTTCATTAACTTCTATTGTCGTCTTTTTGTGTTCTTTTCTTATTCCAATTTATAACTAATCTATTAATTGTTCTTAATATTTTCTAGTTATTTCTTTTTATTAACTTGTATGCTTGTCTTTTTGGTACTTTTCTTATTTCAATCTATAACTAACTAATCTTTCTTATATTTTCTAGTTATTTCTTTTCATTAACTTCTATGCTTGTCTTTTTGGTACTTTTCTTATTTCAATCTATAACAAACTAATCTATTTTTCTTTCCTTATAGTTTCTAGTCATTTCTTTTTATTAACTTCTATGCTCGTCTTTTTGGTACTTTTCTTATTTCAATCTACTACTAACTAATCTGTTCTTTTTCTCTTATATTTTTCTAGTTATTTATTTTTATTAACTTCTAAGCTGGTCTTTTTGGTGTGTTTCTTATTCCAATCTATAACTAACTAATCTATTCTTCGTTCCTTATTTTTCTAGTTATTTCTTTTTATTAACTTCAATGCTCTTCTTTTTGGTGCTGTTCTTATTCCAATCTATAACTAACTAATGTTTTTTTTCCCTATTTTTCTAGTTATTTATTTCATTAACTTCTATGCTCGTCTTTTGGTACTTTTCTCATTCCAATCTATAACTAACTAATCTATTCTTTGTTCATTATATTTATAGTTATTTCTTTTATTAACCTCTTTGCTCTCCTTTTTAGTGCTTTTCTTATTCCAATTTATAACTAACTAATCTTTTATTCGTTCCTTATATTTTTTAGTTATTTCTTTTCATTAACTTTTATGCCTGTCTTTTTTAGTGCTTTTTTTTTATTCCAGTCTATAACTAACTAATCTATTTTCTTTCCTTATATTTTCTAGTTATTTCTTTTTATTAACTTGTGTCCTCGTCTTTTTGGTACTTTACTTATTCCAATTTATAACTAACTAATCTATTCTTTCCTTGTTTTTCCAGTTATTTTTTTTTTATTAAGCTGTATGCTTGTCTTTTTGGTGCTTTTCTTATTCCAATTTATATTTAAGTAAAGTATTCTTTCCTTATTTTTCCAGGTATTTCTTTTTATTATTTCTATGCTCGTCTTTTTGCTGCTTTTCTTATTCTTATTTATAACTAACTCATTTATTCTTCCCTTATTTTTCCAGGTATTTCTTTTCATTAACTTCTATTCCTGTCTTTTTGGTACTTTTCTTATTCCAATTTATAACTAGTAATCTATTCTTCGTTCCTTATATTTTCTAGTTATTTCTTTTTATTAACTTGTATGCCTGTCTTTTTGGTGCTGTTCTTATTGCAATCTATAACTAACTAATCTATTCTTCGTTCCTTATATTTTCCAGGTATTTCTTTTTATTAAATTGTATGCCGTCTTTTTTTTGTGCTTTTCTTATTCCAATCTATAACTAACTAATCTATTCTGCGTTCCTTATTTTTCTATTTTTTTCATTAACTTCTATGCCTGTTCTTTTTAGTGCTTTTCTTATTCCAATTTATAACTAAGTAATCAATTTTTCTTTCTTTATATTTTCTAGTTATTTCTTTTAATTAACTTCTATGCTTTTCTTTTTTGGTGCTTTTCTTATTCCAATTTATAAGTAGCTAATCTACTCTTCTTTCTATATTTTTTCTTTTTACATCTTTTTATTGACTTCTATTCTCGTCTTTATGGTACTTTTCTTTATTCCAATCTATAACTAACTAATCTATTCTTTGTTCCTTGTTTTTTTAGCTATTTTTTTCATTAACTTGTATGCTTGTCTTTTTTAGTGCTTTTCTTATTCTAATTGATAAGTAACTTATCTATTTTTCTTTCCTTATATTTTCTAGTTATTTCTTTTAATTAATTTCTATGCTTGTCTTTTTGGTGCTTTTCTTATTTTTCTATTTACTTCTTTTCATTAACTTCTATGCTCGTCTTTTTGTTACTATTCTTATTCCAATCAATAACTAACTAATTTATTTTTCTTTCCTTATATTTTCTAGTTATTTCTTTTTATTATCTTCTATGCTTGTCTTTTTAGGTGCTTTTCTTATTCCAATTTATAACTAATCTATTCTTCTTTCCATATTTTCCTATTTACTTCTTTTCATTAACTTCTATGCTCGTCTTTTTGGTACTTTTCTTTATTCCAATCTATAACTAATTATTCTATTTTTCGTTCCTTATTTTCTAGTTAATTATTTTATTAACCTCTGTGCTCGTCTTTTTAGTGCTTTTCTTATTGCAATTTATAAATAACTAATTTATTCTTCGTGCCTTTTTTTTTCTAGTTATTTTCATTAACTTCTATGCTTGTCTTTTTTGGTACTTTTCTTATTCCAATCTATAACTAACTAATCTGTCATTCGTTCCTTATTTTTCTAGTTATTTCTTTTCATTAACTTGTATGCTTGTCTTTTTTAATGCTTTTCTTGTTCCAATCTATAACTAACTAATCTATTATTCGTTCCTTATTTTCGAGGTATTTCTTTTATTAACTTCTGTGCCTGTCTTAAAAAAAAAAAATCTTATTCCAATTTATAACTAACTAATCTATTCTTCGTTCCTTATTTTTCCAGGTATTTCTTTTTATTAACTTCTATGCTCGTCTTTTTTGGTACTTTTCTTATTCCAATCTATAACTAACTAATCTATTTCTCCTTCCTTATATTTTTCTAGGTATTTATTTTTATTAACTTCTATGCTTGTCTTTTTGTTGCTGTTCTTATTCCAATCTAAAACTAACTAATCATTTTTTGCTCCTTATATTTCTGTTTATTTGTTTTTATGAACTTTTATGCCTGTCTTTTTTTGGTTCTTTTGTTATTCAAATCTATAACTAACTAATCTATTCCTTCCTTATTTTTCCAGGTATTTATCTTTATTATTTCTATGCTCGTCTTTTTGGTGCATTTCTTATTCCAATTTATAACTAACTAATCTATCCTTCGCTCCTTAGTATTCCAGGTTTTCTTTTTATTAACTTGTATGTCCGTCTTTTTGGCACTTTTCTTATTCCAGTTTATAACTAACTAATATATTCTTTGTTCCTTATTGTCGAGGTATTTCTTTTATTAACTTGTATGCTCGTCTTTTTGGACTTTTCTAATCCCAATCTATAACTAACTAATCTATTCGAAACTTATTTTTCCAGGTATTTTTTCTTATTAACTTCTATGCCTGTCTTTTTGGTACTTTTCTTATTCCAATTTATAACTAACTAATCTAATTTTTGCTCCTTATATTTCTATTTATTTGTTTGCCTGTCTTTTTTTATTCTTTTCTTATTCAAATTTATAACTAACTAATCTATTCCTCTCTTATTTTTCCAGGTATTTCTTTTTATTATTTCTATGCTCGTCTTTTTGGTGCTTTTCTTATTCCAATTTATAACTAACTAATCTATTCTTCCCTTATTTTTCCAGGTATTTCTTTTCATTAATTTCTGTCTTTGTCTTTTGGTCTGTTCTTTCATTTCAATCTAAATTATAATAAAAGTACCAAAAAGACAGGCATAGAAGTTAATGAAAAGAAAAACTTGGAAAAATAAGGGAAGAATAGATTAGTTATTTATAGAATGAAATAAGAAAAGTACCAAAACGACGAGCATTGAAGTTAATAAAAAGAAATAACTAGAAAATAAGGAACGAAGAATAGATTAGTTAGTTATAGACTGGAATATATAAATGTACCAAAAAGACCAGCATAGAAGTTAATGAAAATAAGTAAATAGAAAAATATGTAAAGAAGAATAGATTAATGATTTATAAATTGGAATAAGAAAAGCACCAAAAAAGACAAGCTTAAAAGTTAATTAAAAGAAATAACTAGGAAATATAAATAAAGAAAAATTGATTACTTAGTTATAAATTTGAATAAGAAAAGAACTAAAAAAGATAGTTAATTAAAAAACTAGAAATAGAAAATAAAGAAAAATTGATTACTTAGTTATAAATTTGAATAAGAAAAGAACTAAAAAAGATAGGCATAGAAGTTAATAAAAAAAACTAGAAAAATAAGGAACGCAGAATAGATTAGTTAGTTATTGATTGGAATAAGAAAAGCACAAAAAAAAGACAGCATACAATTTAATAAAAAGTAATACCTGGAAAATATAAGGAACGAAAAATAGATTAGTTAGTTATAAATTGGAATAAGAAAAGTACCAAACAGACAGGAATATAAGTTAATGAAAAGAAATACCTGGAAAAATAAGGGAAGAATATATGAGTTAGTTATAAATTGGAATAAGAAAAGCACCAAAAAGACAAGCACTGAAATAATAAAAAGAAATACCTGGAAAATAATGAAAGAATAGTTTAGTTAGTTATAAATTGGAATAAGAAAAGCATCAAAAAGACAAGCATAGAGGTTAATAAAAAAATAACTGTAAAAACAAGGAAAGAATAGATTAGTTAGTTATAAATTGGAATAAGAAACGTACCAAAAAGAAGAGCATACAAGTTAATAATAAGAAATACCTTGAAAAATAAGGGAAGAATAGTTTTTTTGTTATTGATTGGAAGAAGAAAAGCACCAAAAAGACGAGCATAGAAGTTAATAAAAAGAAATAAGAAAAAAATAAGGAACGAAGAATAGATTAGTTAGTTATAAATTAGAATAAGAAAAGAACCAAAAAGACGAGCATACAAGTTAATGAAAAGAAATAACTAGAAAAATAAGGAACGAAGAACAGTTTCGTTAGTTATAACTAACTAATTTATTCTTCGTTCCTAATTTTCGAGGTATTTCTTTTATTAACTTGTATGGCTCTCTTTTTTAGTATTTTTCTAATTCCAGTTTATAATCTAACTAATCTATTCTTCTTTCCTTATTTTTCCAGGTATTTCTTTTTATTAACTTTTATGCTCGTCTTTTTTGGTACTCCTCTTATTCCAATCTATAAATAACTAATCTATTTTTCTTTCCTTATATTTTTCTAGTTATTTCTCTTTATTAACTTCTGTGCTTGTCTTTTTGGTGCTGTTCTTATTCCAATCAATAACTAACTAATCTATTTTTCGTTCCTTATTTTTCTAGTTATTTCTTTTTATTAACGTGTATGCTTGTCTTTTTAGGTGCTTTTCTTATTCCAATTTATAACTAACTAATCTATTCTTCTTTCCCTATTTTTCTATTTACTTCTTTTCATTAACTTCTATGCTCGTCTTTTTGGTACTTTTCTTTATTCCAATCTATAACTAATTATTCTATTTTTCGTTCCTTATTTTCTAGTTAATTATTTTATTAACCTCTGTGCTCGTCTTTTTAGTGTTTTTCTTATTGCAATTTATAAATAACTAATTCATTCTTCGTTCCTTATTTTTCTAGTTATTTCTTTTCACTAATTTCTATGCTTGTCTTTTTTAATGCTTTTTTTATTCCAATCTATAACTAACTAATCTATTCTTCGTTCCTTATGTTCGAGGTATTTCTTTTATTAACTTCTATGCCTGTCTTTTTTTTTTTTAAATCTTATTCCAATTTATAACTAACTAATGTATTCTTCTTTCCTTATTTTTCCAGGTATTTCTTTTTATTAACTTCTATGCTCGTCTTTTTTGGTACTTTTGTTATTCCAATCTATAAGTAACTAATCTATTTTTCTTTTCTTATATTTTCTAGGTATTTCTTTTTATTAAATTCTATGCTTGTCTTCTTTGGTACTTTTCTTATTCCAATCTATAACTAACTAATCTATTTCTCTTTCCTTATATTTTTCTAGGTATTTATTTTTATTAACTTCTATGCTTGTCTTTTGGTGCTGTTTTTATTCCAATCTATAACTATATAATCTGTTTTTCGTTCCTTATATTTTCTAGTCATTTATTTTTATTAACTTGTATGCCTGTCTTTTTGGTGCTATTCTTATTGCAATCTGTAACTAACTAATCTATTCTTCGTTCCTTATTTTTCTATTTATTTCTTTTCATTAACTTGTATGCTTGTCTATTTTTTGTGCTTTTTCTTATTCCAATCTGTAAATAACTAATCTATTCTTCCCTTATTTTTCCAGATATTACTTTTTATTAATTCGTATGTTCGTCTTTTCGGTATTTTTCATATTCCAATCAATGACTAACTAATCTATTCTTTTCTTATATTTTCTTGTTATTTTTTTATTAACTTCTATGCTCGTCTTTTTTGGTGCTTTTCTTATTCCAATCTATACTGTAATTAACTAATCTATTTTCCTTACTTTTTATATTCTAGTGATTTCTTTTCATTAACTTCTATGCCTGTCTTTTTTAGTGCTCTTCTTATTCCAATTTATAACTAACTAATCTATTCCTTTTTTTATTTCTCCAGGTATTTTTTTTCATTAACTTCTATACCTGTCTTTTTAGTACTTTTCTTTTTCCAATTTATAACTAACTAGTCTATTCTTCTTTCCTTATTTTTCTTTTTATATCTTTTTATTAACTTCTATTGTTGTGTTTTTGGTGCTATTCTTATTCCAATGTATAACTAACCAGTCTATTCTTTCCTTATTTTTCCAGATATTTCTTTTTATTAATTCGTATGCTTGTCTTTTGGGTATTTTTCTGATTTCAATCAATAACTAACTAATATATTATTTCCCTATATATTGTAATTATTTCTTTTCATTACTTTCTATGCTCGTTTTTTTGGTGCTTTTCTTATTCCAGTCTATAACTAACTAATCTATTCTTCGTTCCTTATTTTTCTTTTTATTTCTTTTTATTAACTTCTATGCTTGTCTTTTTGTTGCTGTTCTTATTCCAATCTAAAACTAACTAATCAATTTTTTGCTCCTTATATTTCTATTTATTTGTTTTTATGAACTTGTATGCCTGTCTTTTATTGGTTCTTTTGTTATTCAAATTTATAACTAACTAATCTATTCCTTCCCTATTTTTCCAGGTATTTCCCTTTATTATTTCTTTGCTCGTATTTTTGGTGAATTTCTTATTCCAATTTATAACTAACTAATCTATCCTTCGTTCCTTAGTATTCCAGGTATTTCTTTTTATTAACTTGTTTGTTCGTCTTTTTGGCACTTTTCTTATTCCAATCTATAACTAACTAAACTATTCTTCGTTCCTTATTTTTCTAGTTATTTCTTTTCATTAACTTTTATGCTTGTCTTTCTGGTACTTTTCTTATTCCAATTTATAATTAACTAATATATTCTTTGTTCCTTATTGTCGAGGTATTTCTTTTATTAACTTGTATGCTCGTCTTTTTGGTACTTTTCTTATCCCAATCTATAACTAACTAATCTATTCGATTCTTATTTTTCCAGGTATTTCTTTTTATTAACTTCTATGCCTGTCTTTTTGGTACTTTTCTTATTCCAATTTATAACTAACTAATCTATTTTTTGCTCCTTGTATTTCTATTTATTTGTTTTTATTAACTTGTATTCCTGTCTTTTTTTTATTATTTTCTTATTCAAATTTATAACTAACTAATCTATTCCTTTCTTATTTTTCCAGGTATTTTTAAAATTTTTTTCTGTGCTCGTCTTTTTGGTGCTTTTCTTATTCCAATTTATAACTAACTAATCTATTCTGCCCTTATATTTCCAGGTATTTCTTTTCATTAACCTCTATGCCTGTCTTTTTGGTGCTGTTCTTATTTCAATCTAAATTGGAATAAGAAAAGCACTAAAAAAGACAAGCATATAAGTTGATAAAAAGAAATGACTAGTAAATATAGGGAACGAAGAATAGATTACTTAATTATAAATTATAATAAGAAAAGTACCAAAAAGACTGGCATAGAAGTTAATAAAAAGAAAAACTTGGAAAAATAAGGGAAGAATAGATTAGTTATTTATAGATTGAAATAAGAAAAGTACCAAAAACACGAGCATAGAAGTTAATGAAAGGAAATAACTAGAAAATAAGGAACGAAGAATAGATTAGTTAGTTATAGACTGGAATAAAGAAATGTACCAAAAAGACGAGCATAAAAATTAATGAAAAGAAGTAAATAGAAAAATATGGAAAGAAGAATAGATTAATTACTTATAAATTGGAATAAGAAAAGCACCAAAAAAGACAAGCATAGAAGTTAATTAAAAGAAATAACTAGGAAATATAAGGAATGAAAAATTGATTAGTTAGTTATAAATTGGAATAAGAAAAGCACTAAAAAAGATAGTTAATAAAAAAACTAGAAAAATAAGGAACGCAGAATAGATTAGTTAGTTATAGATTGGAATAAGAAAAGCACAAAAAAGACAGCATACAAGTTAATAAAAAGAAATACCTGGAAAATATAAGGAACGAAAAATAGATTAGTTAATTATAGATTGCAATAAGAACAGCACCAAAAAGACAGGCATACAAGTTAATAAAAAGAAATGACTAGAAAATATAAGGAACGAAGAATGGATTAGTTAGTTATAAATTGGAATAAGAAAAGTACCAAGCAGACAGGAATAGAAGTTAATGAAAAGAAATACCTGAAAAAATAAGGGAAGAATATATGAGTTAGTTATAAATTGGAATAAGAAAAGCACCAAAAAGACAAGCACTGAAATAATAAAAAGAAATACCTGGAAAATAATGAAAGAATAGTTTAGTTAGTTATAAATTGGAATAAAAAAAGCACCAAAAAGACAAGCATACAGGTTAATAAAAAAATAACTGGAAAAACAAGGAAAGAATATATTAGTTAGTTATAAATTGGAATAAGAAAAGTACCAAAAAGACGAGCACACAAGTTAATAAAAAGAAATAACTAGAAAATATAAGGTAAGAAAAATAGATTAGTTAGTTATAGACTGGAATAAGAAAAGCACTAAAAAAGACAGGCATAAAAGTTAATGAAAAGAAATAACTAGAAAATATAAGGAACGAATAAAAGATTAGTTAGTTATAAATTGGAATAGATTAGTTAGTTATAGACTGGAATAAGAAAAGTACCAAAAAGACGAGCATAGAAGTTAATGAAAGAAATACCTAGAAAAATAGGGGTAAATTTATTAGTTAGTTATAGATTGGAATAAGAACAGCACCAAAAAGACGAGCATAGAAGTTAATAAAAAGAAATAACTAGAAAAATAAGGAACGAAGAATAGATAAGATTTTTATGGATTGGAATAAGAAAAGTACCAAAAAGACAAGCATAGAAGTTAATAAAAAGAAATAACTAGAAAATATAAGGAAAAAATAGATTAGTTAGTAATAGATTGAAATAAGAAAAGTAAAAGACGACATAGTTAATGAAAAGAAATACCTGGAAAATAAGGAAAGAATAGATTAGTTAGTTATAGATTGAATAAGAAAAGAACCAAAAGACGAGCATACAAGTTAATAAAATAAATAACAGGAAAATAAAAGGAACGCAGGATAGATTACTTAGTTATAGATTGGAATAAGAAGTACTAAAAGACGAGCATAGAAGTTAATGAAAGAAGTATATAAAAATATAGAAAAAGAATAGATTAGTTAGTTATAAATTGGAAAAGCACCAAAAAGACAAGGATACAAGTTAATAAAAAGAAATAGCTAGAAAATATAAGGAAAGAGGAATAGATTAATTACTTATAAATTGGAATAAGATAAGAACCCAAGGAGACCAGCATAGAAATTAATGAAAAGAAATAATTAGAAAAAATAAGGAAAGAATAGATTAGATAGTTATTGATTGCAATAAGAAAAACACTAAAAAGACGAGCACAGAGGTTAATAATATAAATAACTAGAAAAATAAGGAACAAAGAATAGATTAGTTAGTTATAGACTGGAATAAAGAAAAGTACCAAAAAGACGGGCATAGAAGTTAATGAAAAGAAGTAAATAGAAAAAAATGGAAAGAAGAATAGATTAGTTAGTTATTAATCTTAATAAGAAGAGCACCAAAAAAGACAAGCAAAGAAGTTAATAAAAAGAAATACCTGGAAAAATAAGGAAAGAAAAATAGATTAGTTAGTTATAATTTGGAATAAGAAAAGAACCAAAAAGACGAGCATAGAGGTTAATAAAGTAAAAAAAACTAGAAAAATAAGGAACGAAGAATAGATTAGTTAGTTATAGATTGGAATAAGGAAAGTTTTAAAAAACGAGCATAGAAGTTTAAGAAAAGAAGTGAATAGAAAAATATGGAAAGAAGAATAGATTAGTTAGATATAAATTGGAATAAGAAAAGCCCCAAAAAAGACAGGCATACAAGTTAATAAAAAGAAATAGCTAGAAAATATAAGGAACAAGGAATAAATTAGTTATAAATTGGAATATGAAAAGAACACAAAAAGACGAGCTGAGAAGTTAATGAAAGGAAATAACTAGAAAATAAGGAACGAAGAATAGATTAGTTAGTTATAGACTGGAATAAATAAATGTACCAAAAAGACGAGCATAGAAGTTAATGAAAAGAAGTAAATAGAAAAATATGGAAAGAAGAATAGATTAATTACTTATAAATTGGAATAAGAAAAGCACCAAAAAAGACAAGCATAGAAGTTAATTAAAAGAAATAACTAGGAAATATAAGGAATGAAAAATTGATTAGTTAGTTATAAATTGGAATAAGAAAAGCACTAAAAAAGATGTTAATAACAAAAACTAGAAAAATAAGGAACGCAGAATAGATTAGTTAGTTATAGATTGGAATAAGAAAAGCACAAAAAAGACAGCATACAAGTTAATAAAAAGAAATACCTGGAAAATATAAGGAACGAAAAATAGATTAGTTGATTATAGATTGCAATAAGAACAGCACCAAAAAGACAGGCATACAAGTTAATAAAAAGAAATGACTAGAAAATATAAGAAACGAAGAATAGATTAGTTAGTTATAGATTGGAATAAGAAAAGTACCAAACAGACAGGAATAGAAGTTAATGAAAAGAAATACCTGGAAAATAAGGAAGAATATGATTTATCTATAAATTGGAATAAGATAATCACCAAAAAGACAAGCAATGAATTAATAAAAATAAATACATTGTAAATAATGAAAGAATAGTTTAGTTAGTTATAAATTTGAATAAAAAAAGCACCAAAAAGACAAGCATAGAGGTTAATAAAAATAACTGGAAATATAAGGAAAGAATAGATTAGTTAGTTATAAATTGGAATAAGAAAAGTACCAAAAAGACGAGCACACAAGTTAATAAAAAGAAATAACTAGAAAATATAAGGAAAGAAAAATAGATTAGTTAGTTATAGACTGGAATAAGAAAAGCACTAAAAAAGACAGGCATAAAAGTTAATGAAAAGAAATAACTAGAAAATATAAGGAACGAATAAATGATTAGTTAGTTATAAATGGGAATAAGAAAAGCACTAAACAGACGAGAACAGAGGTTAATAAATGAAATATCTCGAAAAATAAGGAACAGAGAATAGATTAGTTAGTTATAGACTGGAATAAGAAAGTACCAAAAAACGAGCATAGAAGTTAATGAAAGAAATACCTAGAAAAATAGGGGAAAATTATTAATTACTTATAAATTGGAATAAGAAAAGCACCAAAAAAGACAAGCATAGAAGTTATTAAAAAAAAATAGAAAAATAAGGAACGCAGAATAGATTAGTTAATTATAGATTGGAATAAGAAAAGTACCAAAAGAACAAGCATAGAAGTTAATATAAAGAAATAACTAGAAAAATATAAGGAAAAATTAATAGATTAGTTAGTAATAGATTGAAATAAGAAAAGTACCAAAAAGACGAGCATAGAAGTTAATGAAAAGAAATACCTGGAAAAGTAAGGAAAGAATAGATTAGTTAGTTATAGATTGGAATAAGAAAAGAACCAAAAAGACGAGCATACAAGTTAATAAAATAAATAACAGGAAAATAAAAGGAACGCAGGATAGATTACTTAGTTATAGATTGGAATAAGGAAGGTACTAAAAAGACGAGCATAGAAGTTAATGAAAAGAAGCATATAAAAAAATATAGAAAAAAGAATAGATTAGTTAGTTATAAATTGGAAAAAGCACCAAAAAAGACAAGGATACAAGTTAATAAAAAGAAATAGCTAGAAAATATAAGGAAAGAGGAATAGATTAATTACTTATAAATTGGAATAAGATAAGAACCCAAGGAGACCAGCATAGAAATTAATGAAAATAAATAATTAGAAAAAATAAGGAAAGAATAGATTAGATAGTTATTGATTGCAATAAGAAAAGCACTAAAAAGACGAGCACAGAGGTTAATAATATAAATAACTAAAAAAATAAGGAACAAAGAATAGATTAGTTAGTTATAGACTGGAATAAAGAAAAGTACCAAAAAGACGGGCATAGAAGTTAATGAAAAGAAGTAAATAGAAAAAAATGGAAAGAAGAATAGATTAGTTAGTTATTAATCTTAATAAGAAGCACCAAAAAAGACAAGCAAAGAAGTTAATAAAAAGAAATACCTGGAAAAATAAGGAAAGAAAAATAGATTAGTTAGTTATAATTTGGAATAAGAAAAGAACCAAAAAGACGAGCATAGAGGTTAATAAAGTAAAAAAAACTAGAAAAATAAGGAACGAAGAATAGATTAGTTAGTTATAGATTGGAATAAGGAAAGTTTTAAAAAACGAGCATAGAAGTTTAAGAAAAGAAGTAAATAGAAAAATATGGAAAGAAGAATAGATTAGCTAGATATAAATTGGAATAAGAAAAGCCCCAAAAAAGACAGGCATACAAGTTAATAAAAAGAAATAGCTAGAAAATATAAGGAACAAGGAATAAATTAGTTATAAATTGGAATATGAAAAGAACACAAAAAGACGAGCTTAGAATTTAATGAAAGGAAATAACTAGAAAATAAGGAACGAAGAATAGATTAGTTAGTTATAGACTGGAATAAAGAAATGTACCAAAAACACGAGCATAGAAATTAATGAAAAGAAGTAAATAGAAAAATATGGAAAGAAGAATTGATTAATTACTTATAAATTGGAATAAGAAAAGCACCAAAAAAGACAAGCATAGAAGTTAATTAAAAGAAATAACTAGGAAATATAAGGAATGAAAAATTGATTAGTTAGTTATAAATTGGAATAAGAAAAGCACTAAAAAAGATGTTAATAACAAAAACTAGAAAAATAAGGAACGCAGAATAGATTAGTTAGTTATAGATTGGAATAAGAAAAGCACAAAAAAGACAGCATACAAGTTAATAAAAAGAAATACCTGGAAAATATAAGGAACGAAAAATAGATTAGTTAATTATAGATTGCAATAAGAACAGCACCAAAAAGACAGGCATACAAGTTAATAAAAAGAAATGAATAGAAAATATAAGGAACGAAGAATTGATTAGTTAGTTATAAATTGGAATAAGAAAAGTACCAAGCAGACAGGAATAGAAGTTAATGAAAAGAAATACCTGGAAAAATAAGGGAAGAATATATGAGTTAGCTATAAATTGGAATAAGAAAAGCACCAAAAAGACAAGCACTGAGTTAATAAAAAGAAATACCTGGAAAATAATGAAAGAATAGTTTAGTTAGTTATAAATTGGAATAAAAAAAGCACCAAAAAGACAAGCATAGAGGTTAATAAAAAATAACTGGAAAAACAAGGAAAGAATAGATTAGTTAGTTATAAATTGGAATAAGAAAAGTACCAAAAAGATGAGCACACAAGTTAATAAAAAGAAATAACTAGAAAATATAAGGTAAGAAAAATAGATTAGTTAGTTATAGACTGGAATAAGAAAAGCACTAAAAAAGACAGGCATAAAAGTTAATGAAAAGAAATAACTAGAAAATATAAGGAACGAATAAAAGATTAGTTAGTTATAAATTGGAATAAGTAAAGCACTAAACAGACGAGAACAGAGGTTAATAAATGAAATATCTCGAAAAATAAGGAACAGAGAATAGATTAGTTAGTTATAGACTGGAATAAGAAAAGTACCAAAAAGACGAGCATAGAAGTTAATGAAAGAAATACCTAGAAAAATAGGGGGAAAATTATTAATTAGTTATAGATTGGAATAAGAACAGCACCAAAAAGACGAACATATAAGTTAATGAAAAGAAATAACTAGAAAAATAAGGAACGAAGAATAGATAAGATTTTTATGGATTGGAATAAGAAAAGCACCAAAAAGACAAGCATGGAAGTTAATAAAAAGAAATAACTAGAAAAATATAAGGAAAAAGAAATAGATTAGTTAGTAATAGATTGAAATAAGAAAAGTACCAAAAAGACGAGCATAGAAGTTAATGAAAAGAAATACCTGGAAAAGTAAGGAAAGAATAGATTAGTTAGTTATAGATTGGAATAAGAAAAGAACCAAAAAGACGAGCATACAAGTTAATAAAATAAATAACAGGAAAATAAAAGGAACGCAGGATAGATTACTTAGTTATAGATTGGAATAAGGAAGGTACTAAAAAGACGAGCATAGAAGTTAATGAAAAGAAGTATATAAAAAAAATATAGAAAAAAGAATAGATTAGTTAGTTATAAATTGGAAAAAGCACCAAAAAAGACAAGGATACAAGTTAATAAAAAGAAATAGCTAGAAAATATAAGGAAAGAGGAATAGATTAATTACTTATAAATTGGAATAAGATAAGAACCCAAGGAGACCAGCATAGAAATTAATGAAAAGAAATAATTAGAAAAAATAAGGAAAGAATAGATTAGATAGTTATTGATTGCAATAAGAAAAGCACTAAAAAGACGAGCACAGAGGTTAATAATATAAATAACTAGAAAAATAAGGAACAAAGAATAGATTAGTTAGTTATAGACTGGAATAAAGAAAAGTACCAAAAAGACGGGCATAGAAGTTAATGAAAAGAAGTAAATAGATAAAAATGGAAAGAAGAATAGATTAGTTAGTTATTAATCTTAATAAGAAGAGCACCAAAAAAGACAAGCAAAGAAGTTAATAAAAAGAAATACCTGGAAAAATAAGGAAAGAAAAATAGATTAGTTAGTTATAATTTGGAATAAGAAAAGAACCAAAAAGACGAGCATAGAGGTTAATAAAGTAAAAAAAACTAGAAAAATAAGGAACGAAGAATAGATTAGTTAGTTATAGATTGGAATAAGGAAAGTTTTAAAAAACGAGCATAGAAGTTTAAGAAAAGAAGTAAATAGAAAAATATGGAAAGAAGAATAGATTAGTTAGATATAAATTGGAATAAGAAAAGCACCAAAAAAGACAGGCATACAAGTTAATAAAAAGAAATAGCTAGAAAATATAAGGAACAAGGAATAAATTAGTTATAAATTGGAATAAGAAAAGAACACAAAAAGACGAGCTTAGAAGTTAATGAAAAGAAATAACTAGAAAATATAAGAAAATAATAGATTAGTTTGTTATTGATTGGAATAAGAAAAGTACCCAAAAGACGAGCATACGAATTAATAAAAAGAAATATCTGGAAAAAATAAGGAAAGAATAGATTAGTTAGTTATAGATTGGAATAAGAGAAGCACCAAAAAGACAAGCATAGAAGTAATAAAAGGAAATAACTAGAAAAATATAAGGTAAGAAAAATAGATTAATTAGTTATAGATTGGAGTAAGAAAAGTACCAAAAAAGACGAGTATAGAAGTTAATAAAAGGAATAACTAAGAAAATAAGGAAAGAAGAATAGATAAGCTAGTTATAAATTGAAATAAGAAAAGCACTAAAAAAGAGACACAGAAGTTAATAAAAGAAATGCCTCGAAAATATGGAACGAAGAATAGATTAGTTACTTATAAATTAAAATAAGAAAAGCACTAAAAAAGACAAGCATAGAAGTTAATGAAAAGAAATAACTAGAAAATATAGAGAAAGAGAAACAGATTAGTTAGTTATAAATTGGAATAAGAAAAGTACCAAAAAAGACAGGCATAGAAGTTAATGAAAAGAAATAACTAGAAAATAACGAACGAGGAATAGATTAGTTAGTTATAAATTGGAAAAAGAAAAGAACCCCAAAAGACGAGCATAGAAGTTAATGAAAAGAAATACCTGGGAAAATAAAGAACGAATAGATTAGTTAGTTATAGATTGGAATAAGAAAAGAACCAAAAAAGACTAGTATACAAGTTAATAAAAAGAAATAACTAGAAAAAAATAAGGAAAGAAAAATAGATTAGTAACTTCTAGATTGGAATAAGAAAAGTACCCAAAAAGACGTGCATAGAAGTTAATAAAAAGAAATACCTGCAAAAATAAGGAAAGAATAGATTAGTTAGTTATAAATTGGAATAAGAAAAGCACTAAAAAAGACAGGCATAGAAGTTAATAAAAAGAAATAAGTAGAAAAATAAGGAACGCAGAATAGATTAGTTAGTTATAAATTGGAATAAGAAAAGCACAAAAAAGACAAGCATACAAGTTAATGAAAAGAAATACCTGGAAAAATAAAGAACGAAGAATACATTAGTTAGTTAAAAATTGGAATAAGAAAAGTACCAAAAAGACAGGCATAGAAGTTAATAAAAAGAAATAAGAAGAAAAATGTGGGACGAGGAATAGATTAGTTAGTTATAGATTGGAATTAGAAAAGAACCAAAAAGACAGGCATATAAGTTAATTAAAATGAATCACTAGAAAATATAAGGAAAGAAAAATAGATTAGTTAGTTATAAATTGGAATAAGAAAAGAACCCAAAAAGACGAGCATAGAAGTTAATGAAAAGAAATAACTAGAAAATATAAGGAAAGAATAGATTAGTTAGTTATTGATTGGATTAAGAAAAGTACCCAAAAGACGAGCATACAAATTAATAAAAAGAAATATCTGGAAAAATAAAGAAAGAATAGATTAGTTAGTAATAGATTGGAATAAGAGAAGCACCAAAAAGACGAGCGTAGAGGTTAATAAAAAGAAATAACTAGAAAAATATAAGGAAAGAAAAATAGTTTAGTTAGTTATAGATTGGAATAAAAGAAGCACTAAAAAAGACAGGCATAGAAGTTAGTAAAAGAAATACCTCGAAAATAAGGAACGAAGAATAGATTAGTTAGTTATAGATTGGAATAAGAATAGCACCAAAAAGACGGGCATACAAGTTAATAAAAAAATAACCAGAAAATAAAAGGAACGAAGGATAGATTAGTTAGTTATAGATTGGAATAAGGAAAGTACTGAAAAGACAAGCATAGGAGTTAATGAAAAGAAGTAAATAGAAAAATATGGAAAGAAGAATAGATTAGTTAGTTATAAATTGGAATAAGAATCATGAGTGGCATGTGAGTGAGGGAGGGCTGTAGTCAATCACAGGAGCCGTAACAAACGCTACCTAGGCGCCAAATGAACAGGCTCCGTGAACAGACTATTGTAGCAGCAGCAACAGATAGCCACCGGGAAAAAAGACCACAGAACACCATCTTTTTACAGCAAGGGAGCCAGTTCAGGGGCAGAAAACAAAAACATCAATAAAAAAAGCTCGCTATACGCTGTTCTGGCAAAAGAAAAAAAGAACAAAAGGTTAGAAGAGAGAAGTCAATTTCGGGATGGGCTGTGTCTTGATGCTCTCCTCATGACCCGTTAGATAGTTTAGTAGAGATAATAGTGGCAAGAGTAGGAGTAAGAGTAATAGTAGTAGTAGTAGCAACAGCAGATAAGCAGAAAAAAAGAAGCTTACCAAGGAACGCAATTGATCATGACCCGTTAAGTAGTGAAGTAAAGGTAATAGTGGTATTAGCAGTTGAATGGGTAGGAGTAGTTGGGGTAGTAGCAGTAGTAGTAGTAGTAGTAGTAGCAGCATATATTAACACACATTAAAAAAAAAGCTTACCAAAGACCATCATTTATCATAATCAGGTAAACAAACATTATAGATAAACAAAAACTGAATAAACGCGATAAAAAAAAAAAAAATCAAAGCCCCCGTACAGGTTGAGCCCCGCGCTTCGAGGTGAGGTATTTCCCCCTGTAGAACTGAAGGGCAGAGAGGCAGAACGAGGCACTGAGGCGGCGCGGCGGCTTAGTTTACACCCACCACTAACTTTCCCTTTCGTTCGGGGTAAAAAAAAAAAATAATAATAATAATAAATAAATATGTAGATGGCATGTAAATGTCAATGTAGATGTCCCATTAGTTATTTTTTTTTTTTTTAGGTAAGATCGTGTTTTTAAAGCGATTGTATTCTTAATCTTTTACAATTAATTTTTTTCTAGTTTAGGTTTAAACATATGTGCTGCGATTAAATAAGTTATGCATGATTTTAGTTTACTCTCTTTTTTGTGTATTTATTATTCATTGCATTTGTCATGAAGGTGATTCTGTCCCAATAACCATTTCTTATTTTTTTTAATTTATAAAAAAAAAAAAAAATCGATGGACAATTCTACGGTGCACCTTAGACATATTTCACTATATTACCTGTATATTTTCTTTTGTGCTTCTGCTGCCAAAGCGGTTTGAATCTATAGAACGCTTTTGTTACTTTCATTGAGATTATGTAAAACGGAAAAGAAATTTCGTATTTAAAGTCTTCGTTATTCACACGAAAATTTCACTTCTATTATTATTATTATTATTATTATTATTATTATTATTATTATTATTATTATTATTATTATTATCATTATCATTATTATAATTATTATTATTTTTATAATTATTATCATTATCATTATCATTATTGATATAAAAATTATCATTATTATATATGTACACTCTGTTAATAAAGTGCTTTTATTCAATTGGTCACTTTTACAGCATTTCTACTTTAAGTAAAGGAAAAAAGCGGATTAGTTCAGTTAAAAGGTCAAAAGGCGCTTTGCAAAAAACAGACATTAATATTTGATTTTTGTTCAGTGTCTGTTTTAAAAGCATTTGTTTTCCATTATCCTTTTAGGTTCCATTATATTTTTTAAAAAAAGCGGAAATTAAGTACTAGATAAAGTGATAGGAAGCCAAAGTAGGTAACAATAGATCAGTAAGTTGATTGATTGTGATTATATAGGTAAGGAAATTAATTGATAGATATGTAACTTTATAGGTAAACAGATTATTTGATAGCTAAATGGATAGGGAGAGAAATAAATCAACTGATAGATAAATAAATTGACAGGAAAGTCGATACATGAATAATCATATTTTGTTCAAGACTTTTCACACAGAAATACCCGTAGCGAGAGAGAGAGAGAGAGAGAGAGAGAGAGATACGTACGCTCCCTTGCTCACATTAATATGCTACCAACCTAGCTCACTCTTAATAGCCTGATCTTTCTTCATTAGGTTGTGACAAGTCATTAGACCAAGATGAGGCATGGCGGAGGTCGGCGGGGGCGCGAGAGGAAGGGCGAGGAGAGAAGGGAAAGAGAAAGAGTGAAGGAAGGAAGGAGAAATGAAAAAGAGGTCACTGAAGGAAAACTGAACCCTGGATTTAGGAATATATGTAGGTGGAACTGAGAGAGAGAGAGAGAGAGAGAGAGAGAGAAGGAGGAGAGAGAGAGAGAGAGAGATATTAATTGTCCTTCATGCCAATCCTTCACCAGTGTCTCCATTCTTCATCCCAGTGTTACCAAGTTTACGAATAAGTCTCCCGTATGACCAACCTATCACCACTGCCTCCACCTACTCACTCGCCGTCCCCTTCATCTTCCCCTCGTCTCTTCCCCTCTACACTGCTTCTAAATCACCATACCCAGAGCTTAACGTAGTACGCCCCTCTCTTACCCTCTCCTCTTTGCACACATTCTCCCACCCGTTCTCGGAAACCAACATTCAGAGTCCGGATTTTTCTATGTTCTCTGTTCTCTTTCCTCTTACTCAGCAGCTTCATCATATAGAGTCACTTCTTGAACGGTTATTTCCTTTCTTTTCTATTTCTCTTCCCTTCTTCACGTTAACATCCACCCGTTCTCGGAAAGCATCTGCTAGAGTTCAGGTTTTTCTCTGTTGTCTTTTCTCTTTCCTTCTACGCAGCATCTTTATCATCCACAATCACAGCCAAAACAGTTATTTCTCTCTCTTTCTCCATCTCTCCTTCCTTCTCACTTCACTCGTTCTCGAAAACCAAAAGCCAGCTAGCAGATTCTTCTCTGTTCTCTGTTCTCTTTCCTCTTATATTTCATCTTTATCATCCACAATCACAGCCAACACACTTATTTCCCTCACTTTCTCCATCTCTCCTTCCTTCTCAATTCACTCGTTCTCGATAACCAAGAGCCAGGGAGCAGGTTCTTCTCTGTTTTCTGTTCTCTTTCCTCTTATATTTCATCTTTGTCATCCATAATCACAGCCAGAACAGTTATTACCTTTCTTTCTCCATCTTTCCTTCCTTATCAGATCACTCGTTTTCGAAACCCAAAAGCCAGGGAGCAGGTTCTTCTCTGTTCTCTTTCCTCTTATATTTCATCTTTATCATCCACAATCACAGCCAGAACAGTTTTACCTTTCGTTCTCTATCTCTCCTTCCTTCTCTCTTCATAGCTTTCACCACACGCCTTTCACTTCACAGCCAGCACGTGTCTCCATCTTCTCTTCCTCTCTATACAGCTTCACAGACCCCTCAGAACACAGTTGCCATCTCTCTCTCTCTCTCTCTCTCTCTCTCTCTCTCTCTCTCTCTCTCTCTCTCTCTCTCTCTCTCTCTCTCTCTCTCTCTCTCTCTCTCTCTCTCTCTCTCTCTCTCTCTCTCTCTCTCTCTCTCTCTCTCTCTCTCTCTCTCTCGCAGGCTCCATCCCCTCTACTCAGTCCGTACTCGTACTCAAAGGTTTCTCTTCAATTTTACATCGAAATCATTGCATGAATTCTCTGTTTCTGATATTCTGCCTTGAACCTGTCAGCCAACGGGAGACTCAGGTGGACAGGCAAGGAAGGGAGAGCGAGGGAGAGATAGAGGGAGAGAGGGAGAGAGGAACAAACAAGGGGGAAGGGGAGAAGGGAGAGTGTAGTTGGCAAGGAGAAACAGGAAGGCAACAAACAAACAAACAAATGAGGAACTATCAGTGCAGCCAGAGAGAGAGAGAGAGAGAGGGAGAGAGAGGGAGAGGGAGAGAGAGAGAGACGCAACAAGCAAGCAAATAAGGACATGTAACTCAGCCAGGAGGAAGGAAGGGAGGCAAAACGATTCAAGAAGGGAAGAAAGACCAAAGGAAAACAAACAGGAAGGAAGGAAGGAAGGAAGGGGAGAGACGGAAGGAGAAGACGAGAGAAGATGAGGGGAGAGAGGAGCAAAACAACAACAACAATAGCAACAAACAACAAGAGCAGCAACAACAAGAAGCAAGAAAGTGAGAACGTATCTAATCAAGCAGGAAGAGACCAAGGGACGAGAGAGAGAGAGAGAGAGAGAGAGAACTGAGAAAGCGATAGAAAGTAACAACAAAGCGGAAGAGAAAGACAAAGAGAGTGAACGTGGATGAAAATAGAAGATGATAATACATAAATAAGGAAAAGAAAAGAATGGCTACAAAGCACTTAAGAGGAACAGCGGATGAAGGAAAGAAAGAAGAGCAATAAAGAAAGTACTATAAAAGCGAATAAGAGAGAGAGGGAGAAGAGGGGATAAAAGGGGAAAGGCGAGAAGGGTAAATTAGAAGAGGAGTAATAATAATACAGAGAAGGAATAAGAGAGAAAGAGGGAGAGAGACAGGAAAGAAGAGAGGATGGAATGAAGGAAGGAAAGGGAACGGGGAGATAAGTAAATGAAATCACTGACCCATGGAGAATAATAACAGAGAAAAGGATATAAAAGAAAATAAGTGAGTGGGAAAGAGAAGAAAAGAGGATGAAGGGGTAATCGCGAGTTAAGTCAACAAGAAAGTAAAAATAACCAACCACGACAAAGGAGAAAGGATGACTGAAGGAAGACAAAAAGATAGACAAATAGATAGACCAAGAGAGAGAGAGAGAGAGAGAGAGAGAGAGAGAGAGAGAGAGAGAGAGAAATAAATAGGGAAAATGTAAAAGCCTGACCACGACACAGGTTAAAGGATTACTGAAGGAAGATAAATGGATAGACAATTAGATAGTTAGACGGACAGATAGATAAATAGATGGAGAGAGAGAGAGAGGAAGAGAGGGAGAGAGCTAAGTAAATAAGGAAACAGGGAGACGCCAGGTAGCAGTAAATAGGCAAGCAGGAAAGCAGGCGGCCTCTGGTATGCTTGAAACAGGCTGCCTCAGAGCTCTCCGCCGCCTTCCGCGCTAATTGTTAAACTTTGGCTCAGGCCCTCACAGCCCGGACCCCCCCGCCCCCCCCAGAGAGTCGACCATCACAACTCACTCTGCCTAAACCCCCCTAACAGTACGTCTCCCTTAGAACCTCACATCTCAACCCCTCCCAACCTCCGCAGCTACCCAGAGAGCCTCCCAGTTCTCCCTCACAACTCACTCCACCGCCCCCATATAGTACGCCTCCTATAGAATCTCGCATCTCAGCCTCTTGCCCTGATACCCTTTACAGCCTAGCCTCCCCAGCACCCCCCAGAGAAAGCCTTCAAGCCTCCCAGAGAAAGCCCCCGCAGTCCTCCAGAAAGTCACCCTCACAACTCTTCCTCCCTCTCCCCCAATAGCACGCTTCCCTTGAACCTAACATGTGAAACCCCTCCTTGTGACCCCTTGCATCCCAATCTGCACAGTCCCCCAGAGAGAACTACCCAGCCCCACATACAATTCCCTCCCCCTCCCCAATAGTAAGCCTCCCGCAGTACCTCACATCGCAGCCCCCTCTAAGTCTCTAAGTCCACCCCATTCCCCCTGTTAACACGTCTCCCCACACAGTCATCCCTCATAAGACAGATCCGTCCTCATAGCTTGACCCATATTCATGGCACTCGTTAACTTAGATCCTCTGCAGACTGTGCTAAGCCGTAACAGCCATTGCAAGTTTAATCGTATTACTAGAAGTAACTCACATTCGTCAGACCCAATTAACAGCCCATTCGACCGAAAGAAAAGGCAAAGACAAAGCCGTAACACCCGATATAGGTCTCACAACATTAGTAGAAAATATATATACTACCTAATTCACATCCTTCAATGCCTATTCGCAGCTCTCTCAGCCTAAAAAAGCCGAATTCCAACATTCCAGATATTGATCTTTCAGAGCCTCTTCGCAACCGTTACATATATTACAAATTTCGTAGCTAAATAAATCGTCGTATTACCATCTAACTCAACTCCTTGACTGCCTATTCACGGCCCTTTCAGTCCAGAAAAAATTATCCAACATTAAACGTTATTCACCTTTCACAGCTCTTTGCAGTCGTTATAATTATTACAAATCTCAGCGCTGAACAAATCATCGCTTTACCATCTAACTCAACTCCTTCACGGGCTATTCAGTCCTTTCAGCCTAAAAGAGAGCCTGCACGGTCTTCTACAAACTCGCCCCTTCACAGCTCACACACAGCCTACTCTCGGCGTGCCCTCAAAACTTGGGAGGCTCTTAAAAGACTTCTGAAACCCTTCCAGCACATCCCGGCCCCTCACACCTAAACTCCCCTCATTATCCCGGCCGTCTGCCTCCCCTCACGTCTCCTCTTAGCGCCCCACACGCCCTCACACTCACTAACGCACCCACTCACTCCAGTACGAACCTTTGCACTTAAACACTCCCTCTCACACTCTCGTTTATTCCTATTCACTGTTATCGTATTATCGAGCCAAACACACACACACACACACACACACACACACACACACACACACTCACACACACACACCTTTCAATACCTTTTACAATACGTTTTCCTCAGACCATTATTTGTCTAGAAAATCAATAAATCGATATTATGAATCCATAAACCATAAATCAGGCGTAAGTTTGCAAAGCCTGTGTGTGTGTGTGTGTGTTTGTGTGTGTGTGTGTGTGTGTGTGTGTGTGTGTGTGTGTGTGTGTGTGTGTGTGTGTGTGTGTGTGTGTGTGTGTGTGTGTGTGTGTGTGTGTGTGTGTGTGTGTGTGTGTGTGCGTGCGTGCTTCAAAATGCAAATTAGTTCCCCCCACGTCGCCGCATCCTGCCGTCAAAAATTTTTAGGCAGAAACATAAACTTTACTTCCTGCTGCATCAAGGAAGTTTTCGTGTCTTAAAACAAAGGAGAGGAGTGTAATTTGGTCTGCTTTTAAGATGATTTCGTATGCATATGAAGGGCGCCTTTCAAAGAGTTTTTTCACTGGCTCTTTTTCTCTCATTTTCTTCACCCATTTCAGCATTCAGATCGGTAAAATTAAAGCATATATTTGTGATGTAATATATTGTATAAGATGGTTTTGTATGATTGTGATGGGCGCCTTTCAAAGTTTGATTTTAACTAGCTCTTTTTCCATTATTTTTTCTCACTCTTTTCCGTATTCAAATCAGTAAAAGCGAAGCATATATTCGTGATGTAATATATGTTTTGAGATGGTTTCGTAAGCATAATGTAAACGTATTTATAAAGATTTTCTCCCTATCATTTTTTCACATTTTTTTTTCATCTTTTACTTTACACTAATACTAAGTGAAGGCAAAACATAGAATTACTGTTATATATTTAGCATTGCAATCTTTCTAAGTAATCCTAGAAACACATACTTTTTTTTCCCCTCGTCTCATTATCTGTCTTTTTTCATTGTTTACTTAGAATGAAATCAAACCAAGCATTAAGTAATCCAGTCTGTCGCTATAATCTTCTTAAACATTCGTAGCAACACACTTTTCCCTCGGGCCTTGATGTCACGTTTTTTTTTCTGCTCTCGTTAAAGCATCTCATTTTGTGCGGAATAATTATGATAACGCGATTTATTTTTACGCGTCTTTTGAAGGGATTAAAAACACGGCTGTAATAAAATAAATCGCACTAGAAAAAACGAACTTGTCTTTAGTCATTTTAATAGGACGGCCGGCAATCTGTTCGGCCGCTTATTCATCCGGGCGGGGAATTTATATCTTGATCTTCTTATTAATGGACAAAAAAGCCTTTCATGATTTCATCTCATCGCGGCCTAATTAGGTTGATTCATCACTCGCCTCTGTGTTTTTATCTCTCTGAATAACATGATGTATAGAAGGAGGAGGAGGAGGAGGAAGAGAAGGATAAAAAGCAGGAGGAGAAAAAGGAGAAGGAAGAGAAGGAGGAGGATATGAAAGAGAAGGGGAAGAGAAAGGAGGAGAATCTGTATAAGAGGAAGTGGAAAAGAAAAAGGGGAAGAAGAGGAGGAGTAAGAGAAGGAGAAGTGGAAAGTGGATGAAATGTAGGAGAAGGAGGAGACAGAAGAAAAAGAGAAGGTGTAAGAAGAGAGCAGCAGTGAGAATGAAGAGAAGGAAAGGGAATAAAAGGAGGAAAATGGATAAAATGTACGAGAAAAAAAGAAAGAAGAGAACGGGAAAGCAAAAAAGGAAAGCATAGGTGAAAACGAAGAGGAGGAATAGGAGACGAAGGAGGAAAAGGAACAGAATGAAAAAGGGGGTATAAGAGGAGGAAAACGAGGACGACGAGGAAGAGAAGGAAAAAGGAGAAGTTCTGGAGGAAAAAAAGAGGAAACAAAATGAAAGGAGTTAGAGACTTGCAAGGTCACCAAACTCACTTCACCAACTCTACCTTCCTCCTCCTCCTTCTCCTCCTCCTCCTCCTCTTCGTCGTCCTCCTCCTCCTCCTCCTCCTCCTCTTTCTCTTCCCCCTTCAGTTAATGGCTAAGTTCACTCTCTTAGATTAAGCGGTGGTGGCAGTGACCCATTTTCTTTAACCTTTGAAGATATAGAAAACGGGATGACGTTGAGCGCGCGCGCGCACACACACACACACACACACACACACACACACACACACACAGAGAGAGAGAGAAGAATACGAGAAACAGCCGGGAGCGAATTCTGTATACCTTCTGAGCCACTTTGTGGCTGTTTGTTTCCCCGTCTCTACGTACCTTCCTTCCTCCCTATCTATCGCCCTATCTATCTCTCTATCTGTCTATCTTTCTATTTATCTCTTCTGTACTAAAACCTACCTACCTACTAACTTACTTCATACGCCTACCTACCTACCTGTCTATCTATCTACCTATCTATCTATCTCTCTCATTCACCAACCTACCAACATACTAACTTACTTCATTCGCCTACCTACCGACCTGCCTATCAATTTACCTCCCTACCCTATTTTTACGTACCTGATTTACATTCCTATTAACCTACCGACCCACTTACCTACCTACATGCCTCCCATTTTACTACCTGTGTTCACCTACCAATCTATTTTCCTTTCTAACTAAATATTTATTCAGCAATCTATCTTCCTCGCTACCTGGCTTCCGCAGTGACGTCTGGCGTAAGGCATTTTGAAATAAACGACAACCTAGTGAGTTATGTAAATTAGATGCAAATTGTTCATCTATTCGACTGAAGGAAGGCGAGTCAATTGAGAGGGAGAGAGAGAGAGAGAGAGAGAGAGAACGTGATCAGCCATTTCAACTTAAATATCCAAGCTTGGGACAGAAACTTATTGGTCTGAAAGGAGGGAGACTTGATAGTGTACAATCTCTCTCTCTCTCTCTCTCTCTCTCTCTCTCTCAAGGTGCGTGCATTCGTTCGTACGTGCGTGTCCATAAACTTGTCAGCCTGCCAAATATTCCTCTCTCTCTCTCTCTCTCTCTCTCTCTCTCTCTCTCTCTCTCTCTCTCTCTCTCTCTCTCTCTCTCTCTCTCTCTCTCATTCACTCACTTTTATTGTTTTGCTTCATCTGAGAGAGAGAGAGAGAGAGAGAGAGAGAGAGAGAGAGAGAGTCGTATTGTTGCCTGGTAAGTGTTTTTTACCTTCCTTTTATTCCTCCTCACTCGACATCTTTTTTTTTTATTTCCTTCCCTTCAATCAAAGCTTCCTTTGCGTCTTCTCTTCTTTCTTTCCCTTCCCCCTCCATTCTTTTTCTCTCCCTCTCGCATTTTTCCTTTCTTTACCTCTCCTCCTCCCTTCATGTCAATCATCCCATTTTCTCTACCTTTATCTCCTCTTCCTCCTCCCTTTGTCTTATTTTTGTTACTCCTTTCCTCTTTGACTTCCTTTTTTTTCTCCTCTCTCCGCCTTCCTCCCCGTCCTTCAAACGTTCCCTTATCTTTCAGTCTTTCTCTTACTCCCATTCCCTCTCTCTTTTATCTTTTATATTTATTTCTACCTTCATTTCCTTTCCCTTCTTATCTTTGCTTCATTCCTTACCTTGTCTACAATTCACTTTCTCTCCTCCTCTTCCGTGCTTTCCTTTAATCTTCTTTCTATTCTTATTCCTCCTTTTCCTCCTTTATTTCTTCTCTCACTCCGTTACCTTGTCTTTCATCCTTGCCCTCCTTGCCTTGTCTGGTCTTTCCTTCGGCCTTGTTTGACTTCCTCGATTTTTTGCCTCTCCATTTCCTTCCTTGCATTTCATTTTCCCCTTCCTATAATTTATGTTTTTCCTCTCTTCTATCTGCTCTCTTTTCCTCATGCTCACATTTTATCTGTAGTCAGTGTTTCCTATTCTTCTGTTTTTCCTTCTCATTCTCCTTACCTGATCCTCTCCTTCCTTCCCTCCATTTATCCTTTTCTCTCACTCCTCTCTGTTTCTGGCTTATTTTCATTTCTCTATCATACATTATCCCTTCCATCCTTGTTTTGCATTTTCTTTCTCTTCAGCACAGGTCCAGGCTCTCCCTTCCCTTCCCTTCCCTTCCCTGCCCTGCTCCCCTCTCGTTCCCTTTCCCCTTTACTTCTTTTTTCTTTTTATTTCCCAGCTTTCCTCCCTTCCGCAATACTTTTCTTTCCTTCAGTTACTCCTTTTACCACCTTTAATTCTTCTCCTTGTCCTCTTTGTATCTTTTCCTTCATCATATTCTCTTTTTCATATCCCTCCTTCCCTTCTTTCTCGTATCCTCCCCTTCTTTTACTCTATTCAGCTTTCTATATTTACCTCTAGATTCTCTCTTCCAATCCTTGTCCTATTTGTTTATTCACTTTCACTCTTTTCTATTATCTTCTCTTTCCTCCTCTCCCTTTCCTACACTTTTAGTTTTACTTCTACCTGGTTTTCTTCTTTATGTCCTGCTTGTATCTCTGCCTTTACCATTTTCTCGTACCCTTCCTCTTCCCCGCGGCCTTCCCTCCTTCCTCCTCCTTCCCTCCTTCCTTCTCCTTCCCTCCCTCCTCCTTTCCTCCGTTTTCCCGGGCGTCAACAAATGGCGCTCCGTGAGGCCCAACACTTCTCTCATGCATTCTGATTAGAAAAACATATCTTACCGCATACGCCAGGCGTCTCTCTCTCTCTCTCTCTCTCTCTCTCTCTCTCTCTCTCTCTCTCTCTCTCTCTCTCTCTCTCTCTCTCTCTCTCTCTCTCTCTCTCTCTCTCTCTCTCGACGTAAAAAAAAAAAGGTAAATTTCCTCGCCGCAGGGACCAACCCGCATGAAACAAATTATTTACAAGAGAGGAACGAAATGGTTTGCACAGGTCCCGGCTCTCCCTTCCCTTCCCTTCCCTGCCCTGCTCCCCTCTCGTTTCCTTTTCTACTTTACTTCTTTTTTTCTTTTTTTACTTTCCGCACATTTCCCCTTCCGCTGCTGGCCCCGTTCCTGTCCCGGTTTTGACCTTGCCTTGTCTCAGTTATAGGCCCATTTGACCTTAACTTTCTCCTTTCCTGTCCTCTACTGTAATATTCTTCTCTGTCTTCTGTTCTTTTTTTTCGTCTTTCCACTTGCAATGTTCTGTTTCTGTCACGTTTTCCCACTTTTGAGCTATCCCTGTCTCGTTCAAGCCTCCTCCCTTTTATTTTTTTTCCTACTTTCCTTCATCTCTCGTCTATTCTTTCCCAATCCTTCCAGCAAGCCACGAGACCTTTCCATCCTTCCTCCCGCTCTATTCCTCCATTTCATCCTTTCTTTACTACTTTTTTTCTATTTCTCGTCTTTCTTATCCTTTCCAACTCTTTCCTACGTGTCCTACTCCCTTCCTGCAAGCCACGAGACCTTTCCATGCTTCCTTCTGCTCTATTCCTCCATTTCATTCTTTTTCTACTACTTTCCTTCATGTCTCGTCTTTCTCTTCTTTTCCAACTCTTTCCCACGTATCCTACTCCCTTCCTTCAAGCCACGAGACCTTTTCATCCTTCCTCCCACTCTATTCCTCCATTTCATTCTTTACTACTTTCCTTCATCTCTCGTTTTTCTTTTCTTTTCCAAATCTTTCCCACGTATCCTACACTCCCACTGAAAGCCGCAAAGCCCCTTACCATCCTTCCTTTCGTACATCCTTCATCCTTTTTACCTCTCCGCTTCTCTCTCTTCCTCTTGTTTCTCTTTCCAAATCGCTTAACTTTACCTTTTTGGCGGTTTCTTTTTTTTTCCTGAGGGGGCGATGCACGCAGGTTCCTTTTCTACGTCCTTTGCCCTTTTTTCCTTTACGCCTGTGCACGGACCAGCCTTTAGCATCCTTTATCGTGCATGGGCCCCCTCTCCCTCCCCCATTTTAACCAAGTTCCCGTGCACGCCACCCCTCCTCCCCTCTTCGCTCTTGCCATCCCCCGTTCTCCTTTGCCTCCCCTCTATCGCCCTTGCCCCTCTTTCGCCTCCCTTTCTCCTGGCCCCCTTTCTTTTGACCCCTCCTTTCCCTTTGCACCCCTTTCTCGTGGCTCCCTTTTCACCCCCTTTTCTCCGGCCCCCTCGCCCCCCTTTCTCTGGTCCCTCTTTCTCCCCCTTACTCACCCCTCTCGCTCATTTTCTTTTGCCCCCCTTCTCATGCCCCCCTTTTCGCCCCTCATTCTCTGCCCAACACGCCCCACTTTCTCTGATCCTTCTTTTTCCTCCTCACTCACCTCTCTCGCCCATTTTCCTTTGCCCCCCTCGCCCTCCGTTCTCATGGGCCCCCCCCCTTTCTGTGCCCCCCTCGCCCCCCTTCCTCTCCCCGACTCGTTCGCCCCCGCAACATAACAATGCAATTAAGAACATTCCTCTGGGCCCGCTGCAATACAAGTGTTGCTCCCGGAAGTTGAAGCGGTTATTTTATCTTTTTTTTTAATGTCTGGCTTCGTTGTGCGTGTGTGTGTGTGTGTGTGTGTGTGTGTGTGTGTGTGTGTGTGTGTGTGTGTGTGTGTGTCGTTACTTCGCAATTGCCTTTGATCTTTTTTTTTTTAATGTCCGATGGAATTTTGATTATCTTGACTGGGTGCGTGCGTGTGTGCGTGCCTGTGTGTGTGTGTGTGTGTGTGTGTGTGTGTGTGTGTGTGTGTGTGTGTGTGTGTGTGTGTGTGTGTGTGTGTGTGTTTGCGTGCGCGTGTTTCCCTTCCTTCGTTCCTACGCGTTACGAGGTCAAACAAACCCAAACTAATCCAAACAAGGTGACGCAAACAAGTAAAGCAGAGAAAACAAGCAAAAATAAAGGGAAAAACATCATTCACACAAGTAAATCCAGAAGTCAGGCGGGCGAGGACACAGGAAACACTTGAAGCAACACTCTGGAAGCTCAAGCGGCAGGAACAACACACGAAATGTTTTCCTTACTGGCGTGTCTCTCCTGGGGGTCGTCTGGCAACACTGCATCTCCTCTCGGACCAACGGGTCGGGCAGGCGTACGAATATTACATTTTCCCCCCACCTCTACTAGCACGCAATAGTCGGCCTCTCGCTCCTATATTATTACTCCAAGTACCCATGTGTGCTCTGTCTCCCCTGTATCCTCATATCGCCTGGTATTGCGGGAGGAAGTGGAGGAATAACTATTTTTTTGTGTTTTAGCGGCTTGTATGACAGTGTTTCCGTGAACGGCGCGTGGACTGGGGAAGAGAGAAAGGGTGGTGGTGTGTGTTATTTTATTACTCCAGGTATGACGATATATCTTGGCCGCCAGTGGCGTTGGCTGGCGCGACACGGCAGTAATTTTACGAGGCCGCACATGGCTGTGGAGTCTGCCTTTGAATTGGGCAGGAGAGCGAGGGAGGCTGCGAGAGGCGCGGGATTACGGGAGAATTTTTGAAGTGACGTCGAAACTGCAAAGCGAGGTTACGGAGTGGGGCAGCAGGGGCGTAACTTTGTGTGTGTGTGTGTGTGTGTGTGTGTGTGTGTGTGTGTGTGTGTCCCTCATACTCTCTCTCTCTCTCTCTCTCTCTCTCTCTCTCTCTCTCTCTCTCTCTCTCTCTCTCTCTCTCTCTCTCGTTGGGTACCATTGTTCAGGTTCTTTATTGCGGTATTTTTTCCTGGCGGCCCTGTGACTGATTGCTGCCTTCCGTTATCAACAAATTCACGGCAGTTTATCCCTCTGTCCACTAAAACTTTAAAGTTCTTACTTGTTTCGAACTTTTCACACTTCCTGCTTTTAACTCCTATATTCAGTTTTATTTATGACGTTTCGTTTGTCATTTATCTTCCTTTCTTTACCATGAAAAGATGTCTCGTCTCCACTTTTTTTTTTCATATATTGTTAATAATTATCCTCCTTCCATTCATTTGGTTCATATACATTGAAATTCTTAGTGTTTCCAATCCTATATTCTTGTTTTTTTATCCTCTTATATAAGTATTTGACCATCAAAGTCTGTTTTTGGTTCCATTGCACGTTTTTCTTTTGTATTTACTTTCTTTGCTTCACATATTCTAACTTTTACTGTTGTTAATAATTCATCTCGTCTTTATCACTACTACGAATAACTATTTCAATATCAAAACCTCGTTCCCACGTTACGCTTTTTCTAGTAAAACTTACGTATTTATTTAAATATATTTAGACTCCTCTCTCATTTCCTTCACGTCAGTCATAAATTTAAACTTTTACCGTAATATATCATTCCTCTATTCTTTTCTCCGCGTCTATAAATATTTGGCCATTAAAGTCTGCGTCGTTTTCACACAGTACGAATATCTATTTTTTTTCCCCTTTTCGGTCTTTATTTTTTTTTTATGTATAAAGCTATCCGCCCCAATAGACAGCGGTGTCAGTAGCTCGTCAAAGTTCAAGTAACAATGCTGTAAACTATTTCCATTTTCCCCTTTGTTGGGTGTATGTGTGTACGAAAGAATGCTTACTTGTTTTGTGTGTTAGTCCGTGTGTGTGTGTGTGTGTGTGTGTGTGTGCGTGAGCGTTGATGTGTTTGTTCCTCTGTACTACGTCATTTTCAGCTTGTTTGACTTGTGTTTGATTGTTTTTCCGTGTCTCCATGTGTGTGTGTGTGTTTATTTGTTTGTTTGTTTGTCGGCTCTCTCTCTCTCTCTCTCTCTCTCTCTCTCTCTCTCTCTCTCTCTCTCTCTCTCTCTCTCTCTCTCTCTCTCTCTCTCTCTCTCTCTCTCTGCCTGTCTATCTCTCACTTCCAGATCTCATAAATTTCCACTAAACCGATTTTTATTTATACTTGACAAAACCATTAGAATCCTGACGTTCATTTTTTTTTTTTTTGGTTAGTTTACGTCGAAATTAATTTACTAATAATAACAACAGAGCAGAACGATTTTGAGTTGCCATAGCGAACGATAAATGGCTGCTCAGGGGTGGTACCAAAAATGCAAAGTTATTAGACAGCGCGGTATGACAGTTTAGGCGGGCGTGAGTGACGGAGCAATTTCGTGCGTCTGGCCGCCGCGTTGTTGTTCCTGCTCTCGCATTACCCTCAGTGTTCTCTCTTTTCCGTGTCGTTCTCTCTCTCTCTCTCTCTCTCTCTCTCTCTCTCTCTCTCTCTCTCTCTCTCTCTCTCTCTCTCTCTCTCTCTCTCTCTCTCTCTCTCTCCACCTCATTCCAAAACAGTTTCCCGTGCTCTCGAAAAAAAAGAATACTCATTGTCCTGCTTAACTCCTCATTTTCCTTTGCCCTACTAACCTCCTGACTGACCTTCAAATAATAACAGTAATAGTAACTAATAGTAACGGCACCAACAGTCATATGTGCAAAGTAACGGTAGTAATGGAACAAAAATCACTCAGTTTCCTTCTAAACTCTTTGCATTTTACGCTTTCTTTTGCCTTACTGCCCTCCTGACCTAATCTCAGTTGAAAAAGTGAAGTAATGGAAAATAACTTGACTTTTCACCCATATTACAAGCTCTCCCCTCCCTGGCCGTTCCCTAGACATCAGTTCCACCTCTATTAGTGTGTCAGACCCCGTTCCCTATGAGTTTTGAGAGGAGCCCCTGGGGGTGAGGGGAGAGTATGGGCTAAGCAAAAACGGCGCCACTATAAACTGATTTCCACCACTGTCAGTAAGGGATAGAGCCGACCATTTGTCCCCATCATGTAAGCGTAGGGGCGTTAAGGGTAGGATATAGACTAATAGAGCATTGATAATGAATAACTGTGGTATGTGTGATGGTAATTGTGGTAATGAAAATTGTAATAATTATATAAAATCACCTCATAGTCCCTTCATAGTACCTCGTTTCCTCCTGACTCAACCTCAAATGACTACAATGAAACAGATAGGAATGCTAATGATAATAACAGTTAGGAGTGTAATGTTAATTGTCGTAATAAGCTTGTATCTTCCTCTCCTCCCCCCCTGTCACCCTTCCCCTCCCTCTCCTCGCCTTCACTGCAGATGTTAATGTCTGATAAATACAATGCGTTAGACACAGCCATTAAGTTTAAATGGGCCTGGCCTGCTCATGATTGCCGGCGTGTAATCACCAAGGACAGACTGTCGAGGACACATTATTGTTGCTCTGATTATTTACGACCGGACCGATGAAGTGACTGATTGCTTAATGGCGGGGTGCTTGTGGCGGTGTGAGTGTTGTTGTTATTACTATTATCATTCATTCCTCTTATTGTTATTCATTCCATTAACAGACTTGAGAATATGTCGTTTTCTATTGATTTCCTCTTTTATCTTTTTGGTGGTGGTGATTGTGGTGGTGCTGTTGTTGTCGTTGTTATTTATTTCATTTTTGTTCTTCTTATTATTATTCATTACATTAACGATAATTTGAATACTTTGTTTTGATTACGTTGTTTTGTATTGACTTGCCTTTTGTCTTTTCCTTTATTTATTTATTTAGTGTTGGTGTTATTGCTGTTATTATTATTTCTTTATGATTTTTCTTACTGTTCACTACACTAACAAGCTCTGGAATATTTTGTTTCGATTATGTTTTCATTTGACTTTCCTTTTCTTCTCTTTTCCTTTTTTCTTTGGCGGTGGTGTTTGTGATGTTTCTTCTGTTATTATCATTTTTTTTTATTCTTATTCTTATTATCATTCGCCACACTAACAAGCTTGGGAATATTTTGTTTTGAATCTGTTATTTTCTACTGACTCCTTTTTTCTCTTTCCCTTTATTCATATTTAACAGAAAGACAGACCACCATAGAGCTGCCTTCTATGTATCTAAGCTTCGAGAGTTCACCTTTACTCAACCTCACGAGCAAATTCTTCCTCGTAGTATATTTGTTTTCCGAGTTCTTTGTTTGGGAAAATAATATTACTTTTACTCAAGACATTCTTTTTCAAGTTGCCCTTTTTTTGATTTCTTGTTGTTCTCTGCGTATCGGAAACAAAGCATTCACTCGCTCTCAAAAACAAACGTATCAGCTAATGCATTCTTGGTCTGTCTAACGTTTTAACTCAATTTTTCGTCGGTAATTCGATTTTTCCGGACGCATGAGGAGCTTTGGCACCACGCGCGGACACACACACACACAGACACACACACGCACACGCACATGCACACAAACTTCTATTTTTGTCTGTCTGTGTCTGTCTTTTACTTGTTTATCCGTCCTTTCGTCCGTCAACTGCTCTTCACTAATTTTGTCTCTTGCTCTATCTCTGTTTTCCCGTCTGTAATTCACTCTCTCCGCCCGTCCCTTTGTTATCGTGTTTGTTTATCTACCTGTCTGTCTTTCTCTCTGTCTGGCTGTCATGCTTGTTTGCCTTCTCGTTGAGTTCTTCCGCCCGTCTCTTTGTCACGCTCTTTGTATCCCCGGCACCTCAACCATGGCTGGAGGGACGGTCAAAAAGGGATAAACGTGGGCGCTCTTGCTCCGTCACCTCTCAAAGACACAAAGGAGAGGGAGAATCACGTCTTGTCTGCCATACATCAAGCACACAAACACACAGACACACAAGATAACCGAGAGAGAACCAAATCCTATCTCCACCACCATCACCAGCATCACTTTTTGCAGATCATCCCGTGCTATATGTCTCTTGGTCACCCTTCATCACCATCCTCATCAGCATCATCACTACCAGCATCACCAGCATCCCTTTTTACAGATCATCCCGTGCTATATGTCGCTTGGTCACCCTTCATCACCATCCTCATCAGCAGCATCACTACCAGCATCACTTTCAGCATCTCATCTCAGTCTTCCCCGTGTCACCTCTCACTGCCATCACTCATCACCATTACCATCACCATCACTACCATCATCACCTTTAGCATCTCCTTGCAACCCATTTCGTATCTCGTCTCTCTTGGTCACCACCCCTCACCACCATCACCACCATCACCCTCGGCATCTCCTCCCAACCCATACGTGCCACATTTGCCTTGGTCACCACCCCTCACCACCACCATCACCATCATCAGCATCACCAGCATCACTATCCCGTGCATCTCATCCCGTCCCGCGTCGCCTGATCCTCCGTCGCGTTGCCTCTCCGCCCAATAAGTCAGGATAATTAGCCAAGTTGGACGCCAAGGAAAAGTGTAAAAGTTTCCCTGGGTAGTTATTAGTCCATCGGGAGGTGGAGGAGGAGGAGGGGGAGGAGGAGGGAGAGGGGGCGTGGAGGTAAGGTTTTTAAGGTGGATTAGGGGACGCAGCGTTAAGGAGGAAATGTTGAGTCCAGCGGATGACACTCAATGGATGATGGGGATGGGAGAAGAGGAGGAGGAGGAGGAGGAGGAGGAAGAGGAGGAGGAGGAAGAGGAAGGGAAGGTTAGTTTTTAGAGGGCGCGTTTGTGTGTGGGTGAATGCTCTCTCTTTATCTCTCTCCTTATCTCTAACTGCTTATTTATCTATCTATCTATCTGTCTGTCTATATCGACGGGTGTTCCATTTTCTCTTGTCTTTCATCCTTTTAATTTGTTTATAAATGTTCTTAGTTTTCTATGTCGTTCTCATATGCTTTTTCTTAACTCATTCACTCATTCATTCATTCATATATAGTTTCGTTTGGTTATTTATTTATTTATCTCATTGTTTATTTATATTTTACATTCGTCAGGGCGCCAAACTTTCCACTCGTGTCTAATTCTTCCTCTGCGAGTTTCCGGATCGTCTCAACTTTGGCCCAGGATGACCTCAGACGGATGCCAATACACGCGAGGCAGGAAACGTGGGCGACTTATAATTTTCTTCGCACTTTTCCTCTTCTTCTTTCTTCTTCTTCCCTGGTTAGGCTTTCTCTTTTAAGTATTTTTCGTCTTTCATTGCTTATTCTTCTTTTTTTTTGTTCTTCTTGATCTTTACCTACTTTTTTCCATCCTTTTTTATCCCTCTTTTTTTCTTCTTCCTCTTGTTTTTGTTTTTTTGTACTTGTTCTTTTTGTTTTCGTTTTTGTTCTTTCTTTTTTCCAGCCCTGTTATCCTTCTACTCTCTTCTTCTTCTTCTTCTTCTTCTTCTTCTTCTTCTTCTTCTTCTTTTTCTTCTTCTTCTTTTTCTTCTTCGTCTTCGTCTTTTCTTTTTCTTCTTCTTCTTTTCTTTTTCTTTTTCTTTTTCTTTTTCCTTTTCTTTTTCTTTTTTCTTCATCTTTTCATCTTTTCTTCTTCTTCTGTTTCTTCTTCTTTTCTTTTTCTTCTTCTTTTCTCCTTTTCTTCTTCTTCACCTCTTGTGCTCTTCTTTTTCTTCTTTTGTTTCTTCCTTTTCATCATCGTCAACATCTTCACCGCCCCCTCGTCTTCATCTCTTCTTCGTCTTCGTAATTTGGCAGCGTTTGTAACATGGGCGGTGATTGCGGCCGCTGAGTCTGCTGCCTCCTTTCAGCCTTGCAACCGCCGCTCACCCACTAAAAATAGAACGCATCCTGCCATTAAAGGAAAGCTGGCAGGAGACTTCTTCTTAGGGATGGATGGCGTGCCTTCAAAACCACGTTAAGTCGCTCTCCCACCTTCTCTTTAGTTTCCCTTCCCCTCTTGAAGATATTTTGAGACCTCACGAACTTCAACAGTGATTCTTCTTTACTCCCTTTACCGCTGTGCTGACACTAATGGAAAGTTTGACAAAAAGTGTGAAAATGGAAGAGTCAAGCACTAATTAATCCCGTTTTCTCTACGCACGGGGGATGCAACACTGTGTTCTTATCGATTGGGAGGCGAAACGAGTTAGTCTTCCTCGCTGGCCCGGTTTTCTATGGTGGCACCGTCGGCAGCAGAGGCACCTGGAGGCTGGAGGCAGAAACAGGGTTATCGTCTGCTAATGTTTACTGGCACTGGCGGCGAGGGGGAGGCAGTGACAGGCGAGCGGCGATGGCGGGGGGACGAGCTTCCCAAAACACCCTCGTCATCTTTCTATTTCTAGTCACGTGTCGGGTCTCCACCGTCGCCACTGGTCTCGATGTCAAGTAAGTGGGTGTGTCTGTGCCTCTGTCTGGTCTCCGAGGGTCAGGTTCAGCCCCTAGTGTGGTCTTAGAGGCGTGTTCACTGCATTGTTTTGAATCCTTTTCCGGCAGGGTTGAATGGAGTGTGGAAGCAGGTTTGTGTTGTTGTTTGTTTGGGTGTTGCGTGTGTTGTGGGCGTGTCAGGTGGTTTGGTCGGGGTCAGGTGTTGTGTTTCGGAGAGTGTCCATGGGTTCCAGATGGGGTGGAGCGCGGAATGATGGTAAAGGATAAAAATGAGGATGGAAGAATCAGTTAATGGCCGGGAAAACATCGATTCTCTCTCTCTCTCTCTCTCTCTCTCTCTCTCTCTCTCTCTCTCTCTCGTGCATTCACTCTCAGTCACCTTATTTTTCACGTTTTTTGACCAAGGAATTGATTGACCTACTGACCAACTTACTAACTGAAGGACTCACTGGGTTACCGACACCACACTTAGTTAAGTCCTCCAAAAAGTTAGAAAAAAAAGTACACGGAGGCTTGGTAGTTTTTAAGACGTTTTGATCCTCTGATAGACCTAACGACATGTAAATTTATTCTTAAGTTTATGGTTTTTTTTTTCCTCTTCTGTTCCTTCTGTTTTAGCTTCTTTCAGGCACGTTCTTTTTTATTTTATTTTTCCTGATTTATTTTTTCTCTTCAGTTTTTGTTTTCATCTTATTTTTTATTCTTGATTGGCAGGTCTTTTACTTTTTTTCTTATTCATCTTCTTCCTCCTAATCCTTCCCTTCTTTTTCTTGTTTTCTTTTCTTGTTCTTGCTCTTTTTCCTTTTCTTCCTCTTCATCATCATCATCAATATCTTCCTCGTCCTCCCCTCCTCCTCGTCATCATCAACATCATCTTCGTGTCCTTCTCCTCCTTCACCTCCACTACCAGTCTTCCATCTCCTCCCATCCCTTGACAATCACCAATACTCCACAACACACCCCCTGACGATGCCTGGCACTCCACTCCCCTCTCCCCGGCATGGCTCACCCCTCGTGGCGCCCAACTCCCAAGCCTTTGATGATGTAACTTTTCCCTAACTCACATAAACAAACACTCGCCTTTTTTTGTAACACTTTCACACCCGATACTTTTTGGCAGCTTCGCGTCCTCTCGCTTTGGCACCCCGTAGATTTTTTTTTCCTCTTTTTTTTTTTTTTTCCTTGTTGATGTTTTGGTCTTTAGGTTGAGTGCCTGCCGTTCACTGAGGAGGAGGAAGAGGAGGAGGAGGAGGAGGAGGAGGAGGAGAAGTAGAGGTGGTGATCAATATATAATCACCGGTAATGTGTGTGTGTGTGTGTGTGTGTGTGTGTGTGTGTGTGTGTGTGTGTGTGTTAACGCTTTCCCTTCCCAGCCACGTGGAGCTGTAAGGAGGAAAAAAAAGTTGGAAAGAAGAGAAAATAGGGAGAAAAAGAAGAAGAAGAAGAAGAAGAAGAAGAAGAAGAAGAAGAAGGATGATGATGAGGAGGAGGAGGAGGAGAAGGAGAAGGAAAAGGAAGAGGAGGAGGAGGAAGAAGAAGAAAGAAAAAGGAAGAAGAAAAAATATCATTACAGTATAAGATTTAATTACCGTTTCAATATCAATGAAACTTCCATGGTATACGTAAGCCAAAACTTTCCCCTTCCCAGGCACGTGAAATATTTTGTTTTGGGGAAGACTTTATGTAATGGCGCTGTTGTTGTCAGTACCGAGGCTCGCAAAGAACGCGCATTACACAATCCACAGATGTTCTTATTTTGTGCCTCGGGACCGTAAACCTTAAATTCGAGACGCTAAACGACCTGTTGTTTTCGAGTTTGGAGACGCCGAACGCTGCCACCTCCGCCGCCTCCCCCGCCCACTCCTGCCCCCACCTCCCCCGCCCACTCCTGCCCCCGCCTTCCCCGCCCACTCCTGTCCCCGTCACCCCCGCCCACTCCTGCCCCCGCCTCCCCCGCCTACTCATGCCCCCGCCTACCCCGCCCACTCCTGCCCCCGTCACCCCCGCCTACTCCTGTCCCCGCCTCCCCCGCCGCTGCCTCCGTTTCCACCTCGACTTGTAATCATTAATATTTTTTTTTTGTACGGTGCAGTGACTCAGGGACTTGTTCTCCTTTCTGGGTTTCTGGGTTTCCGGATTTGCTTTTTTTTTTTTACTCCTCCTTCAGTGGGATTTTAAGGAGCTTGCTATCTAAAGTTTGTTTCCTAAGAGGCTTGTATTATAATGGTCTTGCTATTTAAAGGGGTTGTTTTCTAATAAGGGTTTGTTATCTAAGAGGCATGTTTTTCTAAGGGATATGTTTTCTTCCTATATATTGGTTTGTTTTCTAAGAGTTTTTCATCCAAGAAGCTATTTTTTTCAATGGATTTGTTCTCTGAGGGAATTGTTCACTGAGGTTGCTTCCCAAGAGGCTTGTATTATAATGGTCTTGCTACTTAAAGGGGTTGTTTTCTAAGGGTTTGTTATTTAAGAGCCATGTTCTTCTTAGGGATATGTTCTCTTATATATGGGATTGTTTTCTGAGAGTTTTTCAGCCAAGAAGCTTTTTTTTTCAAGGGATTTGTTCTCTAAGGGTCTTCTTTTCCTTTCCGGGTTGTTCCTGTTTCTTGGTGTCTGCGTTTGTTTTCTTTGCATCGAGACACTAAGGAGCTTACTTCCGTCCCTGGGCTGAGTGACTAAAGTTGCCGTTGTCTCCATCCTCCGCAGACAATTCGGCGACCTTGCCAACAAGACGGCGGAGTGGCTGGCCGCCCTGCACGCCGAACACACACACATCGAACTGCTGGACACGGTGAGTTTGAAGACACGCCGCCGCTTCCTGAGGTGAGAGGGACGAGGAAGAGAAAGTGGAGAAGGAGATGAGAGAATAAAAGGCGAGGAGAAGGAAGAGGAAGAGAAGGTGGAGGAGGAGGTGAGAGTTATAAGGAGAAGAAGGAGATGAGAGACTGAAGGAGGAGGTGGAAGAGGAGGAGAAGGGATTGAAGGAAGAGAAGGAGAAGGAAAACGAGGAAAGGAAAGCAAAAAGGAAACTGAGAAGGATGTAAAGGAGAAAGGAATGGAGGAGTTGAGAGATAGAAGGAGGAGAAGGAGATGAGAGACTGAAGGAGGAGGTGGAAGAGGAGGAGGGACTGAAGGAAGAGAATGAGAAGGAAAATGAAGGAAATAAAAGGAAAAGGGAAACTGAGAAGGATGTAAAAGGAGAAAGGAATTTTGATGATTGTTTTCCTCTTCTTCCTTCCTCCTCCTTTTTCTTCTCCTCCTCCTCGTCCTCCTCCTCCTCCTTGTGAATTTGTGTTTCATGGGTGTTACAACTAATTTTCTTCTGTTGTTATAATTGCTGTTGTCTGCCTGTCTTACTTTTGTGTTTATATAACTTGATTTGCCTTTAACATTTCAGCCTTGCATTTTATTTATTTTTTCCCCTTGATTGTCGTGTGGCTTAAACTTTTCTTCTTTATTTCATCTTCTCTTTTTTTGTCAAGGTGAGTTTCAGAAGGTATTTGTTTATTTTTGTTTACATGTGTTTATAATTTCATGCCTCGTTGTTTCATTTCCTTTTTGGCACAAGTTAATTTCCGGTCCTGTGTTATATCTGTTTTTTCCATATTTTTTTGTCCTGATTAAAGCATATGCAGTAGTTTTGTTTTACCTTTTTATTAACCTCTGTCGTGTTTTATTTTCCCCCGTTACTTTTATTTTCTTTTTTTTCATTGCAGTACGTGTGTGTGTGTGTGTGTGTGTGTGTGTGTGTGTGTGTGTGTGTGTGTCTCAGCCTGGCACTCGGCCATCAAGACTCCTAAGGACCGTGTGCCTCCTCCTCCTCCTCCTCCTCCTCCTCTTCCTCCTCCTCCTCCTTCTCCTCCCCCTTTCGTTTCCTTGCCCTCCTTCTCCTCCTCCTCCCCCTTTCCTTTCCTTTCCTCCCCTCCTGATCCTCCTCCTTTCTCCTTCTCCTCCTCCTCCTACTTCAACTCCTACTCCTCTTGCTCCTCCCCCTTGATATTCCTTTGTCCTCCTCTTTCCTCCGGCCAACGTGGATTTCCGCTTCATCTGAAAAAGTCTCCCCACCTGTCTCTTCAACCCCGTCCCGCTGAGGTATTGCCGCCTATTCCCCCCCCCTTCCCCCCCTTTTTTTTTTACGTGACGCGTGATAGACAGTTTAATTTGCTTTGGGATTTGCGTTCCATCCACCTTCATGAACCCTTTCCCACCACGTCTATAGGAGTCTGCAGGCGCGGGGACCTTGGCCTGACTAACGATGTGTTTTTATTTTTCCCTCCCTCTCCTTTCTTTTGCGCTTTTCCTCGCATTTAAAGGTGATGGGGGACAATTAAGGGCAAGGAGGCTATTAGGAGAACATTAGCTAAACGGGGCCTCATTTGCATATACGCAGAAGGAGGTGAACAAACAGGTACGTCAGTGTGTGTTTACAAGACGTAGGTAATGAGGTCTCGGGTCTGCCAGCCATCTTTGACCGTGGACTCGCATGACGTCATAACACAAAGACTCTCCGGGAAATAATAACACCAACCAACTCAAAAACTAATACCATCTTTGACGTGGATTCGCATGACGTCATAACACAAAGACTCTCCGGGAAATAATAACACCAACCAACTCAAAAACTAATACCATCTTTGACGTGGATTCGCATGACGTCATAACACAAAGACTCTCCGGGAAATAATAACACCAACCAACTCAAAAACTAATACCATCTTTGACCTGGATTCACATGACGTCATAACACAAGGACTCTCTGGGAAATAAGAAAATAACACCAACCAACTCAAAAACTAATATCATCTTTGACCTTGGATTCGCATGACGTCATAACACAAGGACTCTCTGGGAAATAAGAAAATAACACCAACCAACTCAAAAACTAATATCATCTTTGACCTTGGATTCGCATGACGTCATAACACAAGGACTCTGGAAAATAAGAAAATAACAACTAACTCAAAAGCCAACATCAGCTTCTCTAACCTTGGACACACTGACGCCATACCACAAGGACTTCAGGACGCAAGGAAATAACTAACTCAAAAGCCAACATCAGCTTCTCTAACCTTGGACGCACTGACGCCACACCACAAGGACGCTTTAGGACGCAATGAAATAACAACCAACTAAAAAAACAACATCAGCTTCTCTAATCTTGGACGCACTGAACGCCACACCACAAGGACGCTTTAGGACGCAAGGAAATAACAACTAACTCAAAAGCCAACATTATCTTCTATAACCCTGGACTCACTGACGCCATACCACAAGGACTCTTTAGAACATAATGTAATAACTAATTCAAAAATCATCATCTGCTTCTAAATTTCTAATAGCATTCGTTATATTCTCAAAAACTTTACCTGCACTCTTTTTGTTAGTCCATCTGCCTCATAATATCACTAACAGAGTAAATTAACCTGTTTCGTGTAGCCATTGCCTCTTGAAAGTGGCTCATTGAATGTTTATAAGGAGCGGAATCTGGCTAACTGAAATTGCTGGAACTGACCTCAAGCGAATGGCGTCGGAAGGAAGAGCCAGCAA
>NC_066541.1:14116870-14181870 GCF_024679095.1 Eriocheir sinensis | reverse complement strand
TTGTTTTTTGTCGTTATTATCATCATCATCACCATCCTCATCTTGCTGTTTATACGAGGGAGAGTTTTGAAATGCACGAACGCTAAACTTTTCGCATGCATTCCTTAACTTTTTTTTTCCAGAGTTTTTATTTTTCCAGCGTCACTTTTTCCCGCCGCGTCCATTCCCCGCGTCTTTCCCCTCGCGCGGCCACACTTCCCATCGTCCTCCGTTATCCCGCTCGCCATCGGTTTCCACTTCCACTCCTTTTTTTGTAATTCGGAACACACGTTGTGGGAGAGAACCAGCTAGTATCTTATCGATTCTGGCACCTCCCTCCCCCTCCTCTTCCTCCTCCTCCTGTGCTTCCACCTGCCTTCCTTGCTTGCTTGCTTGTTTTCTTTCTCTTTCTCCCTTTTTTTTGTATTCTTCTCTTCTGCCACTTTCTCCATCGTGATTCTCCAGCATCCTTCTCTCCACCTTTCTTATATTCCTTCTTTGGTTCACTTTTCTCTCCTCCCTCCCCTTCTTCCCCCTTATCATCCGTTCCCTCCATCCTATCTTATCTCCACCCTCCAACCCTCCTCCCCCTACCTTTTCCCTTTTACCTCCTACCCTCGTCCTCACCTGAACACACTCACCCCCCCCCCCACACATACACACACACATACACATACGCACACGCACAGGTACACACGGACGCCCCCATGATGCCTGTAATTAAAGGTTTTGCAGGTAGGGATCCTCTCCAGAGCGTGTCTACCTTTCCAATTAATTCTGTCTCGATCCAGGTATCTTTTTTTTTTTTCACCAATGAATGCACCGACCAATAATTTTCATATATACACGGTGTAGTCGAAGCCCTAAATTGATTTTGCATGTATTTTCGCCAAACCTCGATCATGGATTAATTTTCCCGGTGATAAACACGGATTTGCATACACAAGCCCTGCCTTCCATTACTAAGAGGAGAATCATGTATGTATAATCGCGAGAATATGAGGAAGAGAGTAGATAGGAAGGAGAGAGAGGGAAGGGAAAGAAAGAAAAAGAGGTAGAAAGATATGCAAATAGAAAGGGAAGAGGTAGGAGACAGAGTGCGAGAGGAGAGTTATGCTTAAGTGGGAGGATTTTAATGTGATAAGAAATAACGTTGACATAGGCTGAGTGCCGTGGAGGTGAGGAAGGTGAGAGGGAAGGTAAAGAAAGAGAAAGAGGTTAGAAGGTTTGCAAATATTAGACAGGAAGGGAAGCAGTAAAAAGTAAAAGTGAAAGAGAGAGAGAGTGGGAGAATTATGGTAAAGGGAGAGGATTATAAAGAGATAAGAAATGACATAGACAAAAACACAGACTAAGTAGCGTGGAGATGAAGAAGAGAATAAGTAGACAGGTAAAAAGTAAGGGAGAGAGAGAGAGAGAGAGAGAGAGAGAGAGGAAAGTATTTAAATAGAAAGAAGTAAAAGGAAGAGAGAGGAAGTGAGGCGAATCATCTAAAGTGAGAGAATTTTAAATAGATAAGGAATACATAGACAGGAAGCTTGGTGGTTAAATAAAGAACTGTTTTTACTGACTGACCGACTAACCGTCGACGGATGGATTGGCTGGCTATAAATCCCTCGGCGATCGGATATCAATAGCAGTTTGTTTCTTTTTTTTTTCACAAGACGGAATATCTAAAGACACTGAAATACAAATCCGCGAGAGAAGAATTTACAACATATCAAAAAAGGACTCTCTCTCTCTCTCTCTCTCTCTCTCTCTCTCTCTCTCTCTCTCTCTCTCTCTCTCTCTCTCTCTCTCTCTCTCTCTCTCTCTCTCTCTCTCTCTCTCTCTCTCTCTGCCTCTCAAGTGACTGGGTGATTGGGCGTCTGATCATCTGTTTGTTTGTCCCGGTGCATCTGCCTGTGTGTTTGTGTGTGTGTGTGTGTGTGTGTGTGTGTGTGTGTGTGTGTGTGTGTGTGTGTTTGCGTGTGCGTGTTTTGTGTTAGGTTCCATTACTACCCAACAGAATTAATTACTGACTGACTGACTGGTTGGTATGAAGGCTTTGGTTTGCACTGTGACTGAGTGACTGATTCCCTGACTCACTAGTGGACTTGAGAGAAGCAAGGGAAGGAAGAGGTCACCCAGGAAAGTCAGGCTAATGAGGTCAGTTAATTAGTGCTGTTTGTGAGTGCTTTTCGACTTGGCTTGCTAATTTAATCATCTAAGTCCCCTGTTTGTCTGTCTCCCTATCTGTCTGTCTGTCTATTTATTTGTGTGTGTGTGTGTGTGTGTGTGTGTGTGTGTGTGTGTGTGTATGAGTGTTTCTGTTTGTCTCTGTCTCTCCCTGTGTTTTTCCTCCTCTCTTTCGTCACCCACCCATCTACCCCCCCCCTCACTCACCTACCCCCACCACCACCACACACACACACACACACACGTAATTCGTCTGGTCCAAACAATCAAACAATCAAGAGCAATACTTCAAACAACTCCGACCGAAAAAAAAAATTACACAAATCCTTTTGACTTTGTAATTTGATTGGTGAAGGTATGTAGGCGTCTCTCTCTCTCTCTCTCTCTCTCTCTCTCTCTCTATCTATCTATCTATCTATCTATTTATCTCTATCTGTGTCTATCTATCTATCTATCTATCTATCTTCAAGGACCAGGTCGGGTTGTGTTTATTCATACGAGACTTAATTCTATTGGCTGGTAATCAACGCTATTTAATTGGTCTTTTGAATTTTAGTGGTGTTCAATCCAACAAAATGAAAGGTTGAGACTCGCGGTGATTGTAACCTTTTTGTTTGTTGTTGTCCCTCATTGCAACTTTGTATTATGGAACTTCGAACCTTACTTATATGAACTTGACGTGACTTTTGTAGACTTATACGTGACATTTGAAGCGTGAGACCACCTGGAGGAGCTACAGGAAGATGACAAGGTTAATATAAACTGTGTGGGACTTTGTATAATGGGACCTTGTTGTAATGGACCTTGTAGTATGGGACCTTGTAGAATTGGGATCTTGTAGAATGGGACCTTGTATTATGAGACCTTGTATTATGGGACCTTGTAGAATGGGACCTTGTAGTGTGGGACCTTGTAGAATGGGACCTTGTATTATGGGACCTTGTATATATGGAATTTTGAACTTGACTTGCATGAACTTTGACGTAACTTATATACCCTAAACAGACTTATATGAACCGTATCAATAACTGGAGAAACTGCAAGAGAATGACAAGGAAAGGATGAAATACGTGGGAGTTTAAAAGACTTAGAGACAACAAAGGAAATTCAAAGATGATAAGGGGAGAATTTTTATGACTGAACGAGTGACTTACGATGGGGAGACGTGATGCTGCGGCTGATTAAAAGGAGATAGTGACTTACGAGGGGGTCAGGTGGGGAAGGGAAGAGGGAAGGGGGTTAGTAAAAGGGGAGGGAGGGGGTGGCTGGCATGGTTCAGGAATTGCGTGAAATCAGCTGGAAATTCGTTTTGTCGCCGAGTTAGTTTTGGCTTTTTGTGGTAATGACACACACACACACACACACACACACACACACACACACACACACACACACACACACTCACAAAACCACCCACCTTTCTCTTTACATAATCAACTCTCCCTCCCTCTCTCTCTCCCCCACAATATGCAAAGGTCTTAAGGCATTACAAATAAGCGCTAACAAGATGAATTCAAATGAGTAAAAAAGAGAATCCACGTCTTGCTGAAGCTCCCACGGTCTTTTGGAGAAGTCACGGAGGACGAAGCGATGGAGGAGGAGGAGGAAGAGGAGGAGCAGGAGGAGGAGGAGGAGGAGGAGGCATGGTTGTAGATTCATCCTTCGACACGAACAGAATATTGACAGAGTTTAAGAGGGAGCGTGGCAATATAGATAAACGTGACGTGGAGCGAAAAATGCGTAGACTAAAATGCAATATTGAGAGAGAGAGAGAGAGAGAGAGAGAGAGAGAGAGAGAGAGAGAGAGAGAGAGAGAGAGAGAGAGAGAGAGAAAATGACTAAAGCCGATGGAGTCTGCTGAGTTCCTTGTTGCAGAAGTAAAGAGAGAGAGAGAGAGAGAGAGAGAGAGAGAGAGAGAGAGAGAGAGAGAGAGAGAGAGAGAGAGAGAGAGAGAGAGAGAGAGAGATTTATGAAGGTGGATTATAAATATCTTTGACCCAACCACCGGAGACAGAGAAGAAGATACAGAGAAGGAAGAGGAAGACGAAGAAGAATGACGAAGAGTAAGAAGAAAAGAGGGGAATAATGAAGAAGAGGAAGAAGAGGGAGAATCGATCCTGTTCATTCACCGTCCATGATCTCTTCCAAGATATCTTTTATGAGAGAGAGAGAGAGAGAGAGAGAGAGAGAGAGAGAGAGAGAGAGAGAGAGAGAGAGAGAGAGAGAGAGAGAGAGAGAGAGAGAGAGAGAGAGAGACACGCAGACAGACAGACGAAGAGAGAAACACTAAAGTAAAGGAGAGAAGAGTGGAGGAAGGAGAGAAAAGAGAAGGAGAGAAGTGAAGGAGAAGAATTAAAGGAAGAGGAGGAGAGTTAAACAGCCTTGAGGGAGGAATAGAAGTTTTGTGGAGGAAAGCCGGAGGGATAAAACGGAAGAGAGAGAGAGAGAGAGAGAGAGAGAGAGAGAGAGAGAGAGAGAGAGAGAGAGAGAGAGAGAGAGAGAGAGAATCTAATCATGCAGACAGATATACTGACCGAGATAAACAGACAGACATACAGACAGACAGACGTAAAAAGTGCAAGCCATATTTAGACAAAAAAAAAATAAAGAGGGAGGGAGGGATAGAGAGAGGGAGGAAGGGAATGGGGAGGAAAGGAGAGAGAGGAGAGAGAGAGGGAGAGGGAGAGAGAGAAGGACGGTATAAATGGAGTAAAAAATTAGTGTAGGAAACGAGGGAAGGGGAGATAGGAAGAGAAGAGAGGAGAGGAGGAAATTAAGGTCAGACAGGCAGGCGAGGGGAGGGGAGTGAGAGGAGGGGGAGAGGAGAAGAAGGAAGAAGGGAAGGAGATGTAAGGAAGAGGAAAGAAGAGGGATATAAGGGAGATACAGGGAAGAGGGGGAGGAAAGGTGAAGGAAGGGGAAGAGGGGAGGGAGTGGAGATATGAGCAGGCGAGGAAGAGGGGAGGAGGAGGTTAGAGGGGAGAAAAGGGAAGAAGAAAGAGGGAAGGAAAGGTGAATAAAGGGGGAGAGGAAAAAGAGTAAGAGTGGAGGGAGGAGGAAATGTGGGGAAGAGGGGAGAAGGGGGATGGATGGGAGAAAAGGGGAAAAGAAGGGGAGGATGGAAAAAGGGAGAGAGAAAGGGGGAAGAGGGGAGTATGAAGGGAAGAGAGAATAAGGGATGTGAAGGGGAGAAAGGGAAAAGAGGGAAGGAGGGAGGATAGCTAAGGAAAGGGGAAGAGGGAAGGAGGGAGGATAGCTAAGGAGAGGGGAAGAGGGAAGGAGGGAGGATAGCTAAGGAAAGGGGAAGAGGGAAGTGGGGAGGGAAAGAAAGGAAAGGGGAAATGGGGAAGGCAAAATGACATGTACACATATTCCAGCAAAGTGTAATTTTTAATATGATCTTAATATGATTCTTTTTAATGAGGACGAGTCATGAATATTTTAAACTAATTTTATGCAAACTTCCTTTTTTTCCATAATTTCCTACAAAGTAATCACATCACGAAGCGCGGGGCGGGGCGGATGTTTTTTTTTTTTTTCTTTTTAATGATGTCACGTAACTCAATCTCTTTTCAGTTTAGTTTTTTTTTATCAATTTTCCTTTTTTGTGTGTGTACGGATTTTAATTTCGACGTGTTGGAAGCGATTTTTTCTTTCATTTCTTGGCGTGACTAGAGAGGCTGACATGTTTTTGCCTCATGTTATTAAACATGTGTGTGTGTGTGTGTGTGTGTGTGTGTGTGTGTGTGTGTGTGTGTGTGTGTGTGTGTGTGTGTGTGTGTTTAAGTGAAAGTGGAATGTATTAAAGGAGAGAGGCGGGAAGTGTCAGTCAGTGTATATATTTTTCTTAGCTTCACGAATACCTCCGCTAATAATAACACAACAAATAACACACTGCCTCTATTTATGAGTGTTTGCTTACCTCCGGCTTTTGTGAGTGGAATTCTGCTAAAACTACTTATTAGAAGGCATGGTACAGTGTTTTTATTTATTTTTTTATTTATTTTAGCTGTCCCTGCATGTGCCTTTGTATATATCCTGTTTTCGACTAAGGGCCCATTCTTAATTAAACACTTCGGCGCCCAAGCACATATTTGACAAGGCTTCCGTAGGCGTTTGGGACATTTCCAAGGGATATTCAGCTCCTTGAGACTCTGTTAAGGGAGAGGAATGGAGAGGCGATGCTGAGGGTAGAGAAAATAGATGATAACACTAGTGGTAGTTTGACCCTCCATCTATACCATGGACGCGACAAAACACACATGAAAACCCGATTAATCTCCTTCTCCACCTTTCCAAATAGTTGATGTGACAGGCAGAAGCATCTAATACCACCGATCTAAGTCCTGCCAGAAGACTTTTTTTACGCTCGTCTATACCTGAAGGAACACAGTCTAATCCATTTCACCCGGAGGATCACGAACGAGAATGGTTCCGTTTTCTTAGTTCTTCGTTAAGTTAAGCACTATCGTTAATCAAGTGGCACAAACCTTCATTCCTAAAACAGCATGAAGACAAACGCTAATTTAACATAAGTAATTGAAGAGGAGGAAGAGGAGGAGGAGGAGGACGAGATGAAAGATGCAAGAGAGAGAGAGAGAGAGAGAGAGAGAGAGAGAGAGAGAGAGAGAGAGAGAGAGAGAGAGAGAGAGAGAAAGAGATAATAGAACAGGAAAAGATAACAGGGAAGAATTAAATGTGATAAGAAGTTGGGGGAAGGCGATGCAAGAGGAAGGAATTAGAGAGAAAGGAATTATGGAGATTGGAAGAGAAAAGCAGGAGGAAATAATAACAAAGAGAAAATACAAAGACCCAGACAAGGGAAGTAATAGAGATGGGAGAGCATAAAAAAAGAGACAGAGGGGAAAGAGAAGAGGAGGGATGCGCGCTGAGAGGTCCTAAGAAAGAGGAAATGAGAGAAGAACGAAAAGGAAATGGGTGATATATAGATAAAGGGGAAAAAAGACGAGGAAGTGAATAAAAAAAAGAGGGGAAGAGAGGATAAGTGATGGAAAGGGAGAGAAAGATTTAGGAGGAGGAGGAGGAGGAAGAGGAGAAGAAAAAGAGACTCAAGTAGATGAAGAATAAAAGCAAGGCGAGTGAGGAAGAGGAGGAGGGGAAGAGATGATAAATGATGGAAAAGGAGAGGAAGATTTAGGAGGAAGAGGAGAAGAGGAGAAGAAAAGGAAGACTCAAGTAGACAAAGTATAAAAGCAAGGCGAGGAGGAACAGGAGGAGGGGAAGAGAGGATAAATGATGGAAAGGGAAGCGAAGATTGAGGAGGAGGAGGAGGAGGAGGAGGAGGAAGAGGAGAAGAAAATAAAAATTCAAGTAGATGAGGGATAAAAGCAAGGGAGGTTAAGAGGAAGAGGAGGAGGAGGGGGAGGAGGAGGAAGAAGAGGAGGAGGAGCTTCCAAGTTTATTAGCTGCTGTTGGAGTTGTTTTGAAGAGGCGGCGTCATGTGTCTCTGTCTCCCGTGTCCCTTTAGTGAGATGAGGAGAAAAAGGAGTCACCATCAGCATCAGCCAGCCATTACTAACCTTTCCCCACATCTTCCACCACCTCTCTGTCTGATGCTGTAAGTTTATCTCCCCACTTGTTTCTCTATCTTCCCTGACTTTCACACTTTTGGGTCTGTGTCTAGAGTTTCAGCGTCTTACTCGTCTCATACGCATAATCATATACTGCTTGCCTTATTTTTCGATCGGGTTTTTCTTGTCTATACTTCGCATTTGGTATCTTCAAGTTCTTGCGCTTTTCTGCCTTCAGGAGCGAGTCAGGTGCAGTGAAGTGAGTTTTCCTCGCTCCTGTTGTATCGTAAGATAAGTTTATGGGCGAAGTTTAGTCTTATTCAGCTCCTTGAGACTCTGTAAAGGGGGAGAAATGGAGAGGCGATGCTGAGGGTAGAGAAGATAAATGATGAAAGGAGAGGAGAGAAGATTAAAGGGAACAGATTAGATTAAAGGAAGGGTGGAAGGAAGGGTGAATTAGAGAAGGGAGAGGGGTTGATGTAGAAAGGAGATGTAAGAGGAGAACAGAAGGGTAGAGGAGAGTAAACAATAATCTGTTCAAACGAAGTGCTCATCTGGCGCCTAAATATCGTTTTACACAAGCTTACATTTAGTTCAACATCATTAAAGTCTCGGGAAATCCTCAGTCACATTTAGTAATAGGAAGGTGATCAACAGTAGGTTTTTCAGTAAGATTTCAACCCAAGTGTCAATACTTATATGACGAGCAGTGTATAAAGACAGCTACGTTACCTAGACAGTGACGCGTGAAAGTCTACGGACACAACCAGTCACGTTTGCATTACTCAACGAACAATGCAAACATCCAATCTTGCTCGTGTGATATCTTCCCATCTCTTCCTCTATTATGTGAAATTTTCCATGTTTCCTCATCATCATTGTTATTATCATGGCGTGTTCTGTCTTTGAGTATTCTGAGATCATTGTATTGCCGTCACTAAATATCTACTTATCCCGCTTTCTCCTTGCCTGTTTTCTCATTTGTCAGCTTCCTCTTTAGCTTGCAGACTTCCTCGCGAGGTAATTATTATGCCTTGATCTGTCTTCGAGTTTCCTGAGCTCTTTTTAATTAAGAGGAAGAGGAGGCTTTTTGAAGACTGTGGAAGGGATTTGTGGAAGAGGAGGAAGAGATTGGCAGGAGTGGAGGTGGAGGAGAAGAATCAGGGTGAAGCATTTCCTCGAGAGAAGACGAGGGAGAAAAGTTTGTAAAAAGAATGAGGAAAGTTGACTACGTAGCAGGCGCGGAGGGAAGGGGAGGAAAAGTGGAAAGAAGACAGGAGAGGAAGAAAGAATGGAAGAGACTTGAAGAGGCATGGAATATTGAGTAGATCCAAACCTAAAGGAAAAGTAAGGAAAGAAAACATAGGAAGAGAAAATGAAAGAGTGACCTGAAAAGAGAAGGAAACTTGAGAAATATGCAATCATAAATAAAGAAAAGAAACAAAATAGAGGAAAAAGCATGGGATTAAGAGGCTTGAAAAGATTAAGAAAGCTGAGTAAAAGGCAAACACAAAAAGAAAACAAGAAAGAAGGTAGAAAAGGAAAGAGAGGAAGAAAGAATAAAAAAGAAAACTTAGAAGACGTGGAGGAGATTAAAGAAGTTTTTAGCATTGAGGAAAAAAAAAAAGATGAAGGCTGGAAGAAAGTTGAAGGAAGAAAGAATGAAATAGAAGAAGTTGAAGAAGTCGTAAAGTTAAAGAGACTTTTGTCATAGTTCCCTGAGGCATCTCGCTCTTCCTCTTCCTTCATCTTCCGTAGAGGTAACTTTAAAGTGAGCCCCCAGGTAAACACGGCTTACCTGCAGAAGGGCGAGGAGGAGGAAGAGGGAGAGGAAGTTTAAGAGGAGGAGGAAGAAGAAGAAGAAGAAGAAGAAGAAGAAGAAGAAGAAGAAGAAGAAGAAGAAGAAGAAGAAGAAGAAGAAGAAGCAGAAGGAAAGAGGAAGAAAAAGAGGGAGTTTAATAGGAGGAGGACCTGGCGAGTAAACAAAAAAAAGTAATAAGAAAAAAAAACAAAGACGAAAGAGAACGAAAATAAACGAGGAATAGAAAAACAGGAGCGGAAGCGAAAAGAGGAAAAGACAGAAAGAGGAGGAACTGAAGGTAATAAAACTAAGACCCCCAAAAAGACGAAAAAAGCAAGTAATAATAAGGAAAAAAAGAACAAAGGAAAAGGAGGAAGAAAAAGCAGAAAAAGGAGGAGGAGGAGGAGGAGGAGGAGGAGGAGGAGGAGGAGGAGGTAGTGCTTATCAGTTCTGCTGTGGGAGCTGTGGAGAGAGAGAGAGAGAGAGAGAGAGAGAGAGAGAGAGAGAGAGAGAGAGAGAGAGAGAGAGAGAGAGAGAGAGAGCATCTTGGAGCTTAGGATGAGTCTGGGAAGAAGAGGAGAGGGAGGGAGAAGGAGTGGAAGAAGGGGCTAGTATTGGCAGAGGGAGAGGAAGGGGGAGGGGAATGGGAAGGGGAGGGGAAAGGGAAGGGGGAGGGAGAGGGAGTGGGAGGGGAATGGGAAGGGGGAGGGAAAGGAAGGGGAGGGGAAAGGGAAGGGGGAGGGAGAAGGAGGGGGGGGGGGGAATGGGAGGGTTGAGATGGTTCGATGGGACGTGACATTTGGGTCGCTAAAGGTTACAATTATCCTTCCTGGTTAGTTCTTTCGCGTGTGCAGACGATGGTGGTTCTATACAAGGCATAAAGTAAATAAAGGGGTGAATGCAAAAAACTGCGAGGCTCTTATGACTATTACGTCTCTCCAATTATCCTAGAGTGAAATTAATTACATTTGTTTACCGTTTTTCTTTAATGAGATGCCAATAAAAGAATGGGTATTTGCATCTATAAGTTCATTTTATGTGGAGTACAAAGCTGAGAAGTAGTTTTGCAGCACTTGTTTTATCTGCATCAGAGCAAAGAAAAATGATAACATATTGACGATTTATCCTTATCCGCAAGAAGAAAAAAAAGCTCCATTGTCTGCTTTGCCTAATCAGTCTCTGCTTCTCAGTGTCTGTTTCCAAGTGTCTGTATAAAAATAAAAGATAATGATACTGTACTCGATTTGCTGGAAAGAAAAAAAAACATCACCTTGCTTGCCTGACCTTTCACTATGCCTCTGTCTGTTGCTACCTGTCTATATAAAGAGAGAAAAATATTGATTCTATACTCGATTTGCAAGAAAGAAAAATATACACCACATTGCTTCTCTTGTCTGACATTTCACTACGCCTCTATCTGTTTCTACTTGTCTAAATATCCACTTAAAGATGCCTCCGTCTCTCGTGGGCTGGAGTTGGTTAGAGGTTTGTCTCCTTAGCGCTGAGGGGGAAAAAATATATAAAAAAGGTCTGCATATAATAGGCAACGGCACACACACACCTGTTTCTACCTGTCTACTTATCTACCTGAGTATGCCTCCGTCTCTCGTGGGCTGGAGTTGGTTAGAGGTTTGTCTCCTTAGCGCTGAGGGTGAAAAAATAAAAAAAAAGGTCTGCACACGATAGGCAGCGGCACACCCACCCACTACAGTAAAAGTGTTGGAGGTTTTCCCACGTTTGTGCTCAGGGCAAAAAAAAAAAAGGATAAAAAAAGAAGTGTCTGCATGTAAGGTGAAAAAAACGAGAGTAAGTGCTTTTTGTTATGTTTTCCTTCCTCTCTTTCTCTTTTTCTCCCTCGCCTTGGCCATATGCAGCACGCGCGAGAGCTGTAGAAAAGGCTGAATATGTTCTTTATTTCACTTCTCTGAAAACGCTCGTGTGTGTGTGTGTGTGTGTGTGTGTGTGTGTGTGTGTGTGTGTGTGTGTGTGTGTGTGTGTGTGTGTGTGTGTGTGTGTGTGTGTGTGTGTGTGTGTTCCCTTCACGTTGAGCAAAGGAATAAACAAACAGAAAAGGACGAGAAGGCTTTTTATTTTTGCTAATCTCGTTCTTATCTTTCGTAAGGCACGCGCGATGAAATGGGCGAGGAGAGCCTGTGTGTGTGTGTGTGTGTGTGTGTGTGTGTGTGTGTGTGTGTGTGTGTGTGTTGGTTAGTTCCCCGTAATCTCATACCCGTCCGTTCCCTTCCGCGATTATAAGAAAGCAAAGTCTTGGAAGGGTTTCATCTCTTTAATGATCCTCCGTTTTCTTTACCGTCGATTCCAAAGGGGTCACTCGCAGATGAATAAATAAAGGGGTTAATTGCATTACTTCCTTGAATAATAGACGAGTCCCTGCATTATAAGAGCACACGTGAAAAATGGTCGTCATGTGTTATCTCCTTCATCGTTCTATGCGTTCTTTCGTCATTTCCAAGAGGGGCGTGAGAGGGCAATGGACGAGGAGTGTTTTTTTTTTTTTTGCATCACTTCTGAAAAAAAAAGTTCTGTGGTTAAGAAAAGAAAATAACATAAAGCAAAGTGGGGAAAAGTCTTCCATAATTCTGTTTTTTTCTTTCATCGTTTCCAAGAGAAGAGAATGAGAGAATAAAATGAGGGAGGTGGTTGGCTGCGTTACTTCTCTGAAAGGAGCGACACACACACACACACACACACACACACACACACACACACACACACACACACACACACACAAATAGAACATGTCCCCGGCGCATCAGATTTCTCATTTCTTTGTGTTGTCGCTCACTCGCCATTTGAGTCTTCCGTGGAAACGACCCACGCGGGCAAAGTAAACGTGATCGCATAAAACTGACGGACCAGAAAAAGTCTAACACTCCAGAACCCAAGAGGGACAAACATCAAAGAAAACTTCTCATATCCAGTCCCCGGGAGAGAGAGAGAGAGAGAGAGAGAGAGAGAGAGAGAGAGAGAGAGAGAGAGAGAGAGAGAGAGAGAGAGAGAGAGAGAGAGAGACGGAGAGGGAGAAGGGAAGGGAAGGGGAGGCGTTCAAGGGAGAGAAAAAGAGTGAGAGCGAATGAAAAACGTGGGTTGAAAAAATCATATAGGGAATTGGAGGCTCTTAGAGAGAGAGAGAGAGAGAGAGAGAGAGAGAGAGAGAGAGAGAGAGAGAGAGAGAGAGAGAGAGAGAGAGAGAGAGATGAGCCCCACACCTCCATTCAGGGCGAGGAGAAAGAGCTGGCAGGGACTTGCATCGCTTGAAAGTGGATGAAGAAGCTTTCCCTTGAGGACGAAAATGCTTCAAATAACCTAAACATTGGAGGAGGAGGAGGAGGAGTGAGAAGAAGAAGAAGAAGAAGAAGAAGAAGAAGAAGAAGAAGAAGAAGAAGTAGTAGAAGAGAAGGAGGAGGATGAAGAGGAGAAGTTTGAGTTTGAGTTAAAATTGGAGAAGAAGAGAAAAAGAAAGAAAGAAAAAAGAATTAATGAATGAATGAAAGAAAGAAAAAAAGGGGAAAAAAAAGGAAAACGGGGAGATCAAAGAGTGTAACCGCAAAAAATAACCTTTATAAAAATTTCCAACCTGTGTGTGTGTGTGTGTGTGTGTGTGTGTGTGTGTGTTTTGTGCTCTTTTCTTTTTTCCTTTGTTGAGGCGTTTTAATGGAGATCCCGAGAGTTATCAATCAAGTCGATGGTTATAAGCTGTCGAGACACGTGAAGAGCAAATGACCATCTCTCGCGGCAGCATCGTTATCATCAATCAGCCGTGTGCTCTCTCTCCATACCAGTAATTCAAAAAAGTTTCCATTATTTCCTCATTTTGTATTAGCTGAAAAAAGGCTCTTGAAATGCGTAGAGTTATATCCTGCATACATTTGGGTGAAAAGGAAGGTTTATGCTGCTGTAATGAATTTGTAATGACTTTGGTAATAAGAACAAGGAAAAGAATGAAAGGGAACAAATAAGAAAAGAGGGAAAGGGTAGCGTTTTGTGGACATATTAGAAAAAGAATATATACAGTGGCAGAATGGAAGGATTAAAAAGAATGAAAGAAAGAATGAAATAATAGAGCAATATAAGAACGGACGAAGAAAGGTAGAATGGAAGGAAAATGGGAAAGGACGTAAACAGGAAGGGAGGAAGGGAGAAACAAATAAGGAAAGATGGATAAAAGTGAAAGAATAGAGCTGTGTAGGAAAGGAAGGATGGAAAAATGGAAGGAAAGGACGAAAGGACTAATAAAGGAAGTGAGGAAGTAAGGAATAAATAAGAAAGATTGGATAAAGGAATGAAAGAATAGAACAGTGAGGAACGGAGGAAGGAAGGAAGGATGTAAGAAAAAGAGGAAATGTGAAATAAAGGAAGGCAAGATGTAAGAAATTAGAAAGAAATGATGGATAAATGAATTGAGGAATGCAAGAAGGAAGGAAAATAACAAGAAAAAGAAGTAGAATGAAGCAGTATTAGAATGAGCAGAGGAAGGAGGAAAGAACTGAAGGAAGGAAGAAAGGATGGAAGGAAGAATGGATAATAGAATGAATGAAAGCAAGAAGAAAGGAAGGTCGAAAATATGAAAGAAAGGGAGAGAATGAATCGATGTGAGAATGTGTAGGAAGGATGAAAGGATTGAAGGAAGGAAGAAAGGAAGGAAGGAAGACAGGAGAGCAACAAGAAGAGAAGTGGCTGGGTGGAAAGTTCCCTCCTGTCAAAGTTGCGTCGAGGAAAATAAGAAAAAGAGGGAAAAAAAGATGAGTTTCGACACAACGCGAGAGGAAAAAGTTTTAATGCATTTTCCCGCCGTTGTTGTTGTTGTTGTTGTTGTTCTTGTGGTGGTGGTGGTGGTGGTTGCTTTTGTTGTTGTTCCTGTTATGTTTTTTTTTATTATTGTTTGCAGTCGTTGTTGCTATTGTTGCTGTTTTTTCTTTTTTATTTTATTTCTTTATGTATTTCATTCTTTTGTCGTTCTCATTCTCTCTATTTTTCTTCTTTTTCTTGTTCTTCTTCTTGTTCTTGTTCTTCTTCTTCTTCTTTTACATTCTGGTTCCTTGAAAAGTAGGACGTGACTATTAGTTTTTCCTTTCTCTTTTCACACCTTCATCTTTTATGTAACAATTCTCTCTCTCTCTCTCTCTCTCTCTCAAAGAAGAAGAAGAAGAAGAAGAAGAAGAAGAAGAAGAAGAAAAAGAAGAAGAAACAGAAAAAGAAGAAGAAGAAGAAGAAGAAGAAGAAGAAGAAGAAGAAGAAGAAAAAAGAAACTCAAAACTTCCCGCAAAATCTCAAAGGCGATCTCGCAGCAATACCTAACTCTTTTGTCCTCCGTGTAGCCTTTCCATTCCTCCATCGTGAGGCCCCAAAGGATCTGACACGACGCTGTTTTCTTCCCTCACAGGACCTGAATGGCGACCCCAACGTGAGCATCAAGTCTGTGTACCTCCGGACGATGGCGGAAGACATGGCGAACGGCATCCGCGATCTCTTCGCCTCCAAACACAGCGCTCTCCAGGTTTGTTGCTGTTGCTGTTGCTATTTTCCTTTTTTTTCTTTTCTTTTGTTTTTTTGTGCATTTATTCCTTTTGTAGTCGTCGTTAATTTTGTTTTCTGCTGTCTTCTTTTTCGTCTTGTTCTTATTCTTTTTCTTATTCTTCTTCCCTACTCGTTTCCACGTTTTGTTTTATATTTTCCTTATATGTTCATTCACTTTTTACTCACCTCATACTCAGTTTTACTTCATTACTCACTCCTTTGTCACTCTTAATGGGGGCCTTTACAGTCAGCACTATGTCATTTGATCCCACCCTGAAATGTCGTAGTACGTTGCCTCACAGCCCTTTTAACCCGAGAAAGCCCAATGAGATGTATTGCTTTCTCACCTCCTACAAGCCTCCTTCTCCTACTTTTAGCTTATACAGTGCTGCTCCCTACCAAAATTCAGTTTAGAAAGTACCATATTCATTTCTTTTTCACCCTTCCTGTACTTCTTGCTATCATTTCCCTTATTCTGTACACGCTTCTCCCCCACCTCTCCCTCACCGCCTCTCCTTCACATCCCTAACAGAAAATCGTGGAGCTGCTGGAGGACGCCACGACCATCTACATCTGGAACGACAATCTGAACCTCAACACCTCCCGGCCGCTGCTCATGAAGGACCTCACCGACCTCGACGCCTCCAACGCCAGCCACTTCGACGAGCGGCTCGGCGTGGCGGTGCGGCACAACGTTTCCGGCATCCACGTCCCCCTCGAGGTCTACGAAGGATGTGAGTGGCTGAGGATTATGTGTTAATTGCTGTTGCTCTTTCGTCCTTCTCTTCTTCCTCGTTGTCTTCTTATATCGCCTCCCTCTCTCCCCTGTTTAGTTTTATTTGCACAAGTTTTCATACTCGTCATTTTTATTCATTTCTTCTCATTTTATTCATGTTGACATCCATCGTCCCTTTCTTTTCTTTCTTTCTTTGGGTAATATGGGATTTTCGTTTTGTTTAATTTGGCTTTTTTTTTATGATTGTGTTCGTGATTTCAAGTTTCATTTACATGTATTGTTTTGGGGGGGGTATTGTCTTTATGCTCCTGTTTTCATCATCAATAGAAACACTTTTTTTTTAGGGGGGGGGGGGGGGGTAATTGGACATCCAGGTTTAATTAAGCCACTGATTACTGTGACCAAACACCATTCATCTCCCTCGCCACGCCACCGAGCCTTGCTGTGTGGCGTTATGGGCCTGGGGGAGCCACAGGAGCCAGCCTCGAGCCACTGGGACCTTATTACAGGGAAAGGAGAGGCGGGGGTAACAGTTACTGCCTCCCTGTTATGTATTGCACACACACACACACACACACACACACACACATAGGTACATATACAAAAAAAAAGCTGGCTCAATCACAGGATAAAGGGACTAGCTGATGCACTATGTCATATTATTTCATACCTTATAATATTTATGTATATATTTATTTTATTTATTATTCATATATTTATTTATTTATTTAATCTTTTTATGTGTTTTTTCCATTTGGTACAGGGGTATTCTGCACTGTGGGTGGTGCAAAATATTTGAGATTTCAAGGCCCATAAAATGCCTTGCATGGTATATTAAACTTTATTTTACTTGTGCTAGAGAGCTGTGCCATGCCAGGAACACATGAAAGGCTTATTCAGTGAGGAGAGGCTGAGCATGACTATAGTGGCATCAGGTGGTGTTGTGTTGTGTTGTGCTGCGCCTGAACGTGTGTGTTGCTGGATGTGTGTGTTGCTGAGTATTTGTTGTCCATGGCCCTGACGTGTCCCACGCTGGAGTGAGAAATTGCTATAAAGGTGTATGTGAGGCGGCGAATGGATGATTTGCTAACATTGTTTTCATGTTTGAATTTGAAAGCATGTTTCCTTTTCTTCCATGCTAGGGCACTCAGGCTGCCAAACGTCTATGGAAGTCATACTCTAATAAAAGAATTCTATTATGTATATGAATACAGATTTACTATTCATGGGTTGCAAAATTCTTATGCAAAGCACTAGTTTCTAAATAATACTGTAATGCTTCTTTTTATCTGTGTTCTGTATCAAATTATTTCTCCCAGTTGATTATTTCCATGACAAAATTAAAATGTTTCTCACTCCAGTCTGGTCAGGCTTGACCCGCACACTTGCAAGGTAGAGGTGGCAGCATTACTTTGGCTCCTCAGGGATGTGTTGTGATGTGGTGCAAGTCGTGCTTCATAGATACACTGTAGCAGTAGAGGATCTTTCAGCGCTTTTCTACCTGGCAGAGTCACATATATACATCCTCTTTTGCCTAAGTAAATTATTAGTTTGAATATATTAATGTATGAGCTGTACAGTTTCAAGATCAGAAAATATTAGTTTCCGCCTCTGCCTTGAACATTGTGCCGTGGCTGCAAGGAAAGAATCAATATATTTTCTTACCCTGAGACTATAAAGATGAGAGGCATCCCTTCCGTGGTGCCCTGGGGTAGCCATCATCAGAACAGCTTTATAGTTCATATAGATTCTGTGGAAAAATCTTCAGTACACATCAAAAGTTTGAGGGTGTTGCCCTCAGCAAGATTTTCCTGAGGCCTTGAAGCCTGCGGCCAAGAGATGCTTCGTGCCAGTGTACCATGACCCAAGTGTTGCCAGCTGCCACCTTAGGGGTTCTCCTGCTCTTCTTCACCACATGATCTGAAACATTAAGATGATCCTATTTCAGTTCTTGAGCTAACTTTACATTACTCATATCCATGTAGCAGTGGGTATGCATATCACCTCAAAGTTGTATCACTACATACAGTACATACTTTTCTTGTTCACATCTTGTTTCATTGCTGTTGTTTTTGCTTCGTGATACTTTAGAATTTTATGAGTTGGTTGCACACTTTTTGTTTCAGTCATCCACGAATGGTCGTGTAAATACCAGGTTTTTTTTCCAACATGGCTGCATTTTTCTTGCAAATTATAAGATGTACAAATCCATGGCTACTTGCTGAGTCTGACAAAACCAAAGAGACATTTTGCAAGTCTACTCATGCACATTGCTGTAAATACAAGGCATACTTTATGTGTACAATTATTGTGTTAATTATTCATAATGCTGCAGACACTGTTACTTGTCCCCCCTCCTGTCTCATGGCTTACCCTGAACCCCTAGGCGTGGTGAGTCGCTGTGCTAGATGACGGTGTGAATGTAGATCAGTGTTTTCACAAACATCACTTAATTTATTTTGAGGAAACAGACAGTGAGTGATATTGTTCCATGCCTGCAATTTCAAGTTGCTATATAGAGATTTTTTAATGTTTGATATATGTCAAAACACTGATGTTGATATCTGTTTAATAGACTCATGCATATTTTTTAGCAGGACAGTATCAGCGGCTGGTGGTGGCAGTGCAGCATATTGACGGTTTTCTCAGTTAAATTGAGCCTTAGATCCATCACTCAGTATATATTAAATGATAAGGCTTTGATATGACAGCATCTTGCCTTTGATCAGGTCATGAGCATTAAATCAATCCAAGTAGAAGCCTTGAAGGAATTATACATCTAAGACTCATTGTGACTGATGAATGTTCGTTTCTGTTGTAGGGTTATGGCCCAACATCAGGGAGCTTAGGGAGCAGGGTATGTGTTGAACACCCTCCTCAGGGACATTCAGCTTGGAGTCACCACCCTCCCAGAACAATCCCATATATACAATTATCATTCTTATTCTTGTATTCTACAAGTGTACTACAATACCCATCTTGTAGATATGAGGACCCAGTCCTCATGTTTTCCATATTTAAAGCATGTCCATGGGTGTGGTGGTGAGGCCGCTGTGCCCTCAGGAGGCTCACAGAGGTTTTCTGTAGGGTAGACCCTTCTAACCAAGACCCGATGCTGTGTTATGGTTTGTCAGAACTGTTCTCCTCACTGCTTCTAGTGAAACGTTTTTGATTTTATTATATTTACAATCAGAGTTATCTGGCAATTCTAACCTCATGTTTCATGAAATCTGCTCAGAGCTGGTTTTAAAATCAATATGCATACTAAAAATCAATACAATATATATATATATATATATATATATATATATATATATATATATATATATATATATATATATATATATATATATATATATATATATATATATATATATATATATATATATATATATATATATATATATATATATATATATATATATATATATATATATATATATATATATATATATATATATATATATATATATATATATATATATATATATATATATATATATATATATATATATATATATACAGAGTCTAATTCTAATTGTTTTTACTGAAAGATAGTATAGTTTCCTGTGATGGGTTTGCACATCACATTTTGAAACACTGTTCACACAAGAATGGTTTTAAAGTATAACAGTTGGTTCCTTGCTCTGAGCATCTTTCCCTCTAATATTTTTCCCCTCAGTAGACTAACAAGACCCTCCTGTTCTTTATTCTATGAAGTGTGAGACCATAGTTCCTCTTTACCCTTTGAATGATAGGAAACTATTTATCTTAGCTACTTTGAAGTCTCGTAACATTTTGAAGGATTGTAGACCAACACATTCAAGAAGTTTGTAGCAATGTGAGTAATGTAAAGTAGACCTTAGATAATGTGTCTTGCTTCTAAGAGGCATGCTGCATCACCTCCTGCATAACTATTCTATAGAGATAGATTTTTTTTTGTAGTCATTAATCTGTGCAACTGGATATAAGTTATGAGTTGTAAAGAAATAATGAGTGATGATCTAGTCTGGCAAATGATTTTGAATATTATGATTATTTTCATATTCAAGTCAACAAGTGATGGGAATGGTGAGGGACGCTGAGGGATGAGTTGTGTGCCTAGACTGGCTGGCTGCCTGGCTGCTATAGTTATTGCTGAATTTGTTTTATTCTGATTGTTCAAATTAACCTGCATGGTGTGTATTACCTGAAATAAGTTAAGTCAAATTTAATTCATTGAGGTAATATGAAAAAAATGACAAAATATTTTTCTTCATTTTTGCTTATAGTAAGTCTGTTCTGTCTCAGTTAATGGTGTAGTAGTCATGATATATGACTAGTCCTCTTGTTGCTGATGATGATGATGTATGAGGTAAACTGAGCCTGCTTCCCTTCCACCAGATCCAGAAATACTGAATGGCCTTCAGTGGTCAGCAGATGTTGATCGAGTTTTTCAAGAAAATTATGAAAAGGACCCAACTCTTATGTGGCAGTATTTTGCGGCACAAACTGGCTTCATGCGGGTTTATCCAGCTACCAGGTAAAATTACACAACCCTAAAGTAATTTAATTAAAGCAACACTTCTAAATAGGTAAGAAAAACAGTTTCTAAATGTCAAGGTTTCATATGTCTGTGCTGAAGGGAAATTGAAGACCTTAATGTTGCCTCCCCTCCCCCAGCTGGTACGTTCCTCCCTCACTGGTGGACCTGGACCTGTATGATGCCCGCTTGAGGCCGTGGTATGTCCAGGGCTCAGTGTCCCCCAAGGACATGATCATCTTGATGGACAGGTAAACAGTTATACGTACATATAATGTCTTGTTTTGCTGTGAGCCTATTCAAACTCATCACTGTGGCCTTAATTACTATTTTCATCATATATTACCCTCCCCTGACCCTGAGCGTACGTCTCATTCAGGAGTGGCAGCGTCCATGGCCAGACTTTCACCATCATGAAGTGGGCCGTGAAGACACTGATTGACACCCTCGGGGAGAACGATTATGTTAATGTTGCTGCCGTATGTACTCAGCTTCTACAAGTGTCACTTTGCTAATGAATGAAACATTATTCTCTGATGGAAACTGATCCATTACATATCCCACGTACTGTCTTACAACAGATTCTACTCTTTTGCTCCTCACAGTTCAACAGCACCACTGAATGGGTTAACAACTGCACATTATGTGAGGTATTATCCTTCATTTGGTTCCATACACATGACTTATATATACATATGGTTTGGGTGCATTTTCATGAGATATTTTCAGTAATATAGTGTTGTTATCTGTAAGAAAATATTGTTGGCAGGAAATCATTGCTTACATTGACTAAATAGGTAAATAGAAAGCAAAAACATCACTATTTTCCACAGTCAGTAGGCACTAGATAAATTATTAAGATTGAGCTCACTGCATGAAGAAAGAGATCACTGTTACATCATATGAGAAAACTCTTGCAGGTGAACAAGACCAGCGAGAACAAGGAGTGCACGCAGCCGCTGATCCAGGCCACCACCAGCAACAAGAAGCTTCTGTTCAAGGCCATTGATGACCTCGAGGACGGGGGAATGGCCAGCTACTCCAATGCCCTCACCTTTGCCTATGAAGCCTTCAATCATGTGAGTCAGTGAAGTTCTCTATTTCCCTTGCTTAAAATCTCTTCAGCTATACTATTCATAATATTGGTGTCATATTTAGTTATCTCATTCTTACTACTAATGAATAAGTATGGAACTTGTGCCATAAGTGATTGCTGTGTCTGTTAAAGTTTGAGGCCACTCGGAAGAAAGGGGAAGGTGCGAACTGCCTCAAGACCATCATGCTCTTCAGTGACGGGGGAACGGAGTGGCCGGAGGAGGTCATCAAGAAGTTAGTGCAGAGTTATAATGATGCTTTGGATGAATGATTTTTATGTATTTGCATAATCTAGTCTCTCTTTACTCTTTGCTATGATATGTATTGGTTAACCCGGTAGCAGCGGGGGATCATGTTTCTAAATGGTCCCTCTCTGCGAGAAAAATGAGAAAAAAATCATCATTCACACAAACCATTTCATAATATGTATTAAAGCATTTCTGATCAGTTTATGTATCATCTATTTTGGGGGGTTTAAATTATGGCACAAATTTTGCATGTCGCTGCTACACGGTAAAGCCACAAATTTGGCCTGTCGCTGCTACTGGGTTAAAATAAGAAGGCAGAATATTTTTATTTTCTACTTTAATAAGATTTTTGGGATATTTTCACCTTCATCATGACACTGTAATATATGCTATCGTCATTTTTGTTGCAGTGTATAATAAAGCTTCCTAAGTAAGTGTCTAATTGTCTTTGCCATCATTAGTTTCCCAATTTTCCGTAGCCAGGATTTGGATCTAATCAGTCCTCAGTGATGGCTTTCAGTAAATATCAAGTCAGCCATTGATGGTTACAGTGCAGAGGTGCTGTGATCACTATGGGCCAGTTTTACAGTCCAATACAGGAAGTTTGTAAGCTCCCCAACGAAACACAAAATACTACGAAAATTTCTTGTATTATAGTATATGGCGTCGATATAAAAGGAAGGAAACTTTAGAAAACCACACAGGAGATCTCTTTAGTATCTGGTGTTGAGTAGAGATAACGGATCATTGTGGAGAATAGAGTCTGCTTTGGGTGCTAACAATGATTCTGTGTCGGGCTGTCGAACTGGCCCTATGACTTTCCCCCTCTGCCTCAGGTACCGCACTGACAACTTCACCAGGTCAGTTCGCATCTTTACCTACGCCGTGGGCCCGCACCCCATCCCCACGGCGGTGCTCAAGCAGATGGCCTACTGCACTGGCGGCATGTACTCCGTCATCACCACCAGGAGCAGCATCAGGACGAAAATTCAGGTAAATAGATATGTTGCTTTCCCGGTCGGTCGGGAAGAATGTGCAGCCTGTCTCACATATGTTGGTGGGGTCTTCTGGGGAGTGTTGTAATTTCATATCTGTAGCTGACTAGTTAATGTGTACCTCATAATTATCCATTGTAAGTGTTAAAAAATATGAAGAAGTTTTAAAGTCAGTTGAAAATGCATTTATAGTACGTATGTTATCAAGATCTCATGTAAAATATTGGTAGCTTAATTTGCACAATATAATTTTTTGACAATCAGGTTTTAACAGTTAAGCCTTGGCCTCATTACAGTACATCAGCAGATTAGCAGTGTGTCATTCTTCTAACTGCCCTAACTAACTTTCAGTGGTTGATTCATGTTCTTAATAAGGAGCCGGAGAGTTCCCTTTGTCCTCCAGGTGTGCCGAGCAGCCAAGAAGCTTTGAGGCAGAAACTCCCTTTGACCTAACTTCCAGCATCTTTGTATTTCTTCTTATTGTTCTCTATTTTGCTTCAGTTCCAAGGAATTTATGTGCATATAAATTTTAGTAAACGTCTTTGTTAATGATCAAGAGTAACTTCTGAGAAGGAGTAAGGATCTGGGTTGAAAACAAGATGTCAAGGCAGCTTTTCATTTATTAGTCATTTGTTTTATATTATTAACATGATTTTTTCCTTAATCTCTAAGCAAAAATCCTTGAAGAGTCTTTAGTTTTCTTCTATTATAGTTATTAGAGGAACACAAATCTGCATATTCTGTTCTGTAACATTTACTATAATTTCTAACTTTTGATACATTAACACAATGTCATTTCAATAGTACTAAAGTTATTCTGGGTCAGTTGTGATGGCATGCCCTCATGCAGCGGCCATCCCTCTACACGATGGCCCCAAATATGATGACATGCTGTGTTTCAGGAGTCGTATTCAAGCATACTCTCCCCTGCCCAACCCCAGAATGGATTTCACACAGATCAGTTCACAACAACGTACTCGAGTGCCGTGGTAATTGTGACAGTCTGTTCTGGTGTCCATCCAAACACCTTCTGATAAACACTTGGCTTGTTTCCACTCTGTCCAGGTGTTGCTGTGTGTCTGACAAATGAAAGAAGCATTCATGGTTCACTGATTTGCATTAGATTTTTATTTAGTTAATGTAGAAGTAACAGCTTGGAACCAGTACCTTTAGTAATTAGATTGCTTGAATAGTTCATTGTGGATATTTTATTGACAATGATTTGTTTTGCTGATGAAAAGGAGATCTTTCACTTGTCGAACACAAAGTTTTTTGCTGACCTATAAGCTGTGTGGTTTATGGACTTGGGCAAATTTGTGTGGCTCTCTGCAGATACTTTGCACTAAAGAATGTACATAAACCCTCAAGTCATTTGTTATCTGTTAGCTCTGTAACCTCCCTTACTGATAAGAAAGAAATTTTAGAAATAGATGTGCAAGATCAGGTTTCCCTGCACCTACCAGCCAAAACGGAGATGAAATGACTCTGGTGGTGGTTATGATTGTCCCAAAATCATATACCAAAGTACCTTGAAACGTTTTAATGGATAAAATAGCCAACAGTATTTACTACAATGTCATCCTCCTATCTGAACTAGAGTCTGCAGGGAGCTGATCCTTTGTTGTGGTGTGGTAACTTCTTTCCATTAATGAAGTGTATATTTTTCTTCTTTAGAGCAAACATTGGTGGAGGACCTTTCATCCATCAAAATTATATTGTTCTTCAAACACCCATGAGTTGACAGATTCTCAAAATACTGAAAGTAACTGCTCATCTTCTTTGCTCCTCTTACACGTGCAACCTCGGGCAATACTTTGGTTGATGTTTATGTTTAGTAATCTGGAATACTGCTGTGATGATTTTGTTTTATGTGACCTCAGTAGACTTGGGTTGTGGCATGGATGTTGTCTCTATCTTGGTTATTACTGCATGCGTTACTGTTTTGCTTTGCTGCAGTATTGCCTGGATACTGACCACTGGTACAGCAGCTACATGGAGAGCATATCTTATTTTCCATGCAGTAAGTTTCAAAGATTAAAAGGAAGTTTTGTATTAGCACCTCAGTTACATATTCTGAAGAATATAGCATACAGCTTTTGACTGGTTCTATTATTATTATTATTATTATTATTATTATTATTATTATTATTATTATTATTATTATTATTATTATTATTATTATTATTATTATTATTGCTATTCTTATTTTTTTTTATTAGTGAGCAGATTTATCTATAGTTTCATGAGCAAGACTTGTGAGTCTAGGTTTTGACTCTGAAAACAGTTTTCTAGTAGCTCCAGTAATGACTAGTATTTTTTTACTAATGAAGACTTTCATGCTTTATGCTTGGTTCTACTTTGATTAATTATTTACAATGCATTAATTGCAATATTATTTTTGTAAATTGCATTACTCATAAAGTATAATAGGTCACTCCCTTTTTGCCATTCCATTGCCTTTAAGTAGTGTACATCATGACAATGCTTCAAAATAGTGTAGAAGTTCCTTCAAGTGTTTTGACAACATAACTTGCCTAAAGAAGATGAAGAGTTGCCTTTGTTTTCATCAAGAAAAGTTCTGCAAACTTGGTTTGTAAGTTTTTTCTGTTTATTGAATCACAATATTTGCTCTTCCCACATATTTGTACTTTTAAAGCACCTTTTTATAAAATTCTAACATTTTTCTGGGCTCTGATGTCTTATTCCTCATCTTAATTAACTTTTTCTTAGGAAGAGACAGTGAAGGAGCATGAGTGTTGGTGGACTCGACTTTTTAATTTACTAGGCTTCAGGGGTCACTTGTCCGTGAATTGCACATTAAGCCCAACACCACTTTTTATAGGACTATTTGCAAGTGCTAGCAAGACCTAAGGCTCCCCCTCTAGCAGAGTCAATGGTAACATTCTACCAAGAGCGTGTGGTAAGATATCCTCCAGGGCTCACCTGTGCACACTCTCAGAGCCTCTAGCAATACTGTACTACTAGTTGGTGTCTCAAACCCAAGAGTCTCTAGGTGTGTTTAGCGGACGCACAGCATGCACAGTAGGATGGAGTCCTCCAGCTATGACTATACTACATCACACCATGTCATGATGCTTTACTATGAATTTCCATTCAGTACAACCCTTCCTCTGTTTCTGTCCTACTGTAAGTCTGTAACTGTTCATTGCTTCCACTCTGCTCAGAAAACTAATAGTGACAGAAGCATATTTTGTTTGAATAACTTACAAAATAGAGTCAACTAGGAATAATTTGAAATGATAACAAAAGTAGTAGTAGTAGAAATAGTAGTAGTCATAATAATATTGCTATTTGATAATAATGACAATAATGATTATATTAATGATTATCAGTAATGATTATATTAATGATGATGATAACAATGATGACAGTAATAATAATAATAATAATAATAATAATAATAATAATAATAATAATAATAATAATAATAATGATAGTATTTAGTAATAGATATTAATCATTATAATAACAGTACTAGCAAGGCTTCACTATTTATGATAAGCAAGGAACAGGGAAAACTTAGCAGCTGTCCCTGGGCAGTTATATCAGCTCACTGAGTCCATAGTAATTGATCCTGATTCTTATCATTAATGCTAATATAAGAAAAAAATATTCAGTATATACATCATTCATGTCCTATACAGCCATTAGCATTCCTACCTTGTACACAGTTCATATTTGTGATAGAGCCCAAAGAAAAGTATGCTTCAGCGTATGCCCCCAACTCTACCTTTACTTTACTCTGGAAGGAGCAACACCCACTCATGGTCCACTCAAGACCCAAGACTCTTTGATGCCACACAGCCCACGTGTTGCAGTCCCTTACTGTCCCAGGCCCAGGCCCAGGTGCAAGGCAGGTCATTGCTTCAGACACATGATGGATACACTGATATTCACACCATGAGAAACCTTTTCTTTATGGATTACTTATATCGATGGATGCACGGTGAAGACAAGTGAAGGAAAGATTGCTCTAGCGAATGTAACTGAATGATCAGTGTTTGTGAGTGAGTAGTAAGTGTTGTGCCTTACATTTGTTAGGTGTGTACTTGCAGTTCTGTCACAGGAAAGCTTTTCAAAACATTAACACTGACTATGAAACATGATGCAAAGATATATCTGAAAAATTTGGATGCTCTCTAGAAACTATCTACTGTAGTAAGTTTTTTTTTCTCAAAGTTTATTTTTAGTAATCCTGGATATTTTTTATGCTGTAAACTTTTATTACTGAGTAAAGAAAATCATAGGAAGGGAAGTTAACCATGGGCCTTAGTTTCTGAGAGCTTCTGCAAATTAGGACTCTGATAGTTAGCATTATACTCAACAGTACATGAGTAACAGAACAAATGAATAGGTCAGAAGTGTAGATAGCCTTCAAATTAAATCTGAGACCTATGCAGCTAATGCATTAAGTTGTTAAGATGGACTTGATAGCGGTTAGAGTCTTTTGTATGTGCCTGGGGCTGGTGGCCTTGGCCATGGGTGGATGGCTTGGCCCCGGTAGTGCCTGTCTGTGGTGCATGGCTTGCCTTGCCTTGCCATGACGTGCCTTGCCTTGCCTTGCCGTGCCTTGCCGTGCCTTGCCTTGCCGTGCCTTGCCTTGCCTTGCCTTGCCGTGCCTTGCCTTGCTGTGCCTTGCCTTGCCTTGCTTTGCCTTGCCTTACCATGCCTTGCCTTGCCTTGCCTTGCCATGCCATGCCATGCCGTGCCGTGCTTTGCCTTGCCTTGCCTTGCCTTGCCTTGCCTTGCCTTGTCATGCTTTGCCTTGCCTTGCCTTGCCTTGTAGTCTGTACTCGTGTTGCATGTCCTGTGCAAGGGTAAGATTTTTCATCATAGTTAAATTATACTCTAAAGAATGGTACCATAATTCAGGCTGTCATTTTTTTATAGGTGAAAATCATAGTTTTTGAAAGTATTGTGGCATAAATTTTCATTATCTTCTTTAAACAATATGAGATTTGCATAACATTCCCTGTATGCAAAAGCTTACATTTTTACAGGCAATGTGTATACATATTTCTTGATATTGCATATATGAGCAATGTAGTGGTACAGCTTCGATCTGTAATTTCATGTATGTCATTCCAGTAATAGGTAGCTGCTCTGAAAACCATAATATTAACACCTATTCCATTTCAGACAGAGGAACTCACTGTGTCCCTCACCAGGCCAGTGTACAACAACTCTGACTACACTGTGAGTAAATATGCTTATGTTCCACTCTACAAGGCAACCACTTTAGGCTTCTATGTCTGTAGGAATCCCAAAATATTTGTCATTTTAAAGAATTACAAACTGATCATTAAAAAAATAATGATAATCTAATTAGCTACTCTATAGAATGTATAGGATGTAGAAGGAGGTACATTATAGAGCCTCAAACACACTCTTGCCTAAAGCCCACCAAAACTTGAACCATTACTGCCCTCAGATGCATGTTTCTTTATCCTTACTAATGGTTAGTGTGCCTAGCTTCAAATCTGCAGGCCAGTGTTCCAACCCTGGCCTGGGCCGTCGGTGTCCAGCTCACCCAGCTGTTCATCCTCCCTTTCACACTGGCCATGTTTCCCAGAGTAATGGGTTCTAACACATCACGTACAAGCTCAAGGGCCAAAGTGAAGGAGATTAGCACTGCAGCCACGCATAGCTATAACGTGTATATCCCTATTACCTTTTTACTCACTTCCATTAGAGCACCAGAAATATAATGTCTTGTTACAGAACACATCAGCTCTGCTGGGTGTAGCAGGGATTGACGTACCAATCAAGACCTTAAAAAGCTTGTCGCCCTTTGAAGCCATCGGACCCAATGGTTACGCCTTCATCTTAAACAACAACGGCTTCCTGATCCTCCACCCAAAACTTCAGAAGCAACTCTCATACCTCTCAGTGAGTAAAGCATTATATGTAATTCCTATCAGAGGCACAGTGTCCTGTATGTATAACCTGGACTGGAATCACACATATAGATAGATAGGCAGATAGATAGATAATTGAAAAATGTATACATGGCTCAGTCAGAAAAGTTCATGTACTATCACCTATTGTCTAAGGCCTCTGTCCAAAAATTCAATGTACACTCTGCTATCTCAGGCCCCACCACACATCGACCTCCTTGACCTTGAGGAGGACACAATGAGCATGGAATCCTTAAGGACACTCCTTATCGAGAGGAAGGAGGAAACGATGCAAGTCTTGGGCAAGATCAGAATAGACGACCATCACCACATCGTGCACAATGAGATCCAGTTTGCCTACACCCCCATAAAGAAAACACCATATAGGTATGTGTTTCTAGTGAGAGAGAGAGAGAGAATTATAATGCCTAACTAAAAGGACATACATTATACTTCAGGCTCTTTTTTCGTATCTTTCAGCCTCGGCCTCGTAAATCTCAAAAACTCTGACCACATGGTTATCCGCAAGCCAGAGATGCAGCAAAGAATGAACCTCAACCCCAACCATACCATTGTGGCGCCGTGGCCATACTGCAACAACCACCTGCCCGGCACAGGCATACAGCAGATGCTCAAACTGAAAGAGAGCATGAAGGACAAGAAGAAGAAATGTGAGTATTTCAGTTAATTTTTATTGCCTTGTGCATTATAGAATTTAGTTAACCCGTCCGCTGCAGTTGGCATGGATTTGGCTTTCACTGGTAGCCTGGTGACATATACTCCCAGGTCTTTCTCTTCCTCTGTGGTGGATAGTGGTGTGTTTCCCATGTGGTATTGGTATGCTGGATTTCCCCTCCCAAGTCATTTCATGTGTATGTACCCCCCCCCCCCCCCCCCTGCCCCTCTATGTAAATTCCCCCAACCTTTTCTGAATAAAATTCTGAATCTGAATCTGAAACCTTCCCAAGGTGCATGACTTTACATGTTTTTTCATTGAATTGTAGCAGCCACTTTTTGTTCCATTCCTGTAGCTTGGTGATGTCTTCTTGTAGGAAATCCACAGTCAAGGGATTAGTGAAAACTGATGTGATCTTATTTTTCATACAGCACTGAAGGCAGATTAAGGAGAAAACACCAAATAAAAGAAATGCCCATAACAAACTACCCCAACATATGATTAAGCTTTTTCCATTATGGTCTTTGTGCAGGTAACATTGACCTCATCCAAGGCTTGCTGTGGTCCCAGAGCTGGACTGAACAGCTGTACATGAAGTGGATGAACGAAAAAAACAACTCGTCATCAAAGATCCTTAGCCGAGCTGTCTTCACCAGATTTGGGTACACAAGATATGATCCACACAGGTGATTCAGTTTGCCATTTGTGCTACAGAGAGAAGTCAGGATGATATGATAGTGGAAGTAATGGCAGGAATTCAGAGCCTGTGTCGTAGCATTGCCAATGTTAACAAAGAAGTGGTGTGATTGTATAATATTATCATGATAACAAGAGGTACCATTGCACTTTAAATGCTATGATTGTGTGTTTGTATCAGCTTGGTTCATCCATTACCTTAACTCAGGGACGAGCAAGGTGTCAAGACGTGGCGCGACCCATGGAACAACCCGGCCCTGAGGCGAGGCGAGGTCACCCGCGGAGTGTCTGTCATCCCTCATGCCGAAGGAGCCTACCTCTCAATGCCTGTCATTGTCGAGAAGGAGAAGTCACAAGTGATGGCTGGAGGTGAGTTGTCACTAATTCTGATTTTCTCTGGCATAAATCATGGAAATACCTTATCTGAGCCTTTGTTAACAGTATATCAACATACAGGATGAATACGTATTTTTGTCAAATCATCCTTACCTGGCAAATTTATGCAGTGAATATTTTATCCTATGTGTATATACAACAAACCATATTTTGAGGGTCATGCAGCATTCCTTTTCTTATGGCAAAGGAGCTAAACCAAAGGCTAAACAAAAATATGAAAAAATGCTGCACGTACAAAGATTAGGATCCAAAAGAACCTGTGACTTCCTTTACAGTTGTGGGTGTCAACTTCACTGCCAGCACCCTGCAGCACAACTTTCAGGAGCACATCAGGGATGCCGAGTGGCTCACTGAGGAGAATTACCTGCTGATGCTGCTGGATGACGGCGGGCTGGTGGTCACCGCCAACAGGATGGAGGTGCGTCCTTGAGTAGCAACACTGCTTGACCTTCGTGCTGTTTGCCAGGCTTGTGCAGATACACTGGTGATAGTGCTTGTCATGGATAAAGCACAAATAGACAAAATATTTATGGAAATTATTTATAGACCCCATGAGAAATAAGTGTGTATATATACTATATGGTTCAATGCTCTCAGCACCTTGAGTAAACTGTAGAATTGTAGGATACCTTTAAATGGGAAACACAACTTCCATGTGTTCTTAGTAAATTGAATGTGCAGTTACTATTTGCAGCACATTTGAGATAGAAATTTTGACCCAGTAGCTGCGGGGATCATGTTTCTTAATGGTCCCTCTAAGCGAGAAAAATGAGAAAAAATCATCACTCACACAAACCATTTCATAATATATATGAAAGCATTTGTGATCAGTTTATGTATCATTTATTTTGGGGGGGGTTAAATCATGGCACAAATCTGGCCTGTCGCTGCTACACGGTAAAGCCACAAATTTGGCCCGTCGCTGCTACCGGGTTAAATGTAATACACATGATGGCATTTTGAGTTAATATTCAAAAGAGCATACATGTTATATTCATTCGCTTTATTGCTATTGGTTTGGATGAATAAAGAATCTAAACCTCACCCCATAATCTTTTAATCAACAGCTTAATGGAATCAACCTGCAAGGAAGGTTTATTGGCGAGCTTCCCATTCCAATCCTGACTAACCTGAAGAACTTGGGAATATACAAGATGGACATGGTGGTGGACAAGCAGGCTCTCTGTAAGCAAAGGAAGCCCATTGAGTCTGCCGGTGGACTGAGAAGCTGTCGCATTCCAAGTGTTTTCTCGGTTGCCCTCAATCTGCTCAATGAAATCTTCTCTTGGGCCGAGTACCTGAGATACTTAATATACAGGTGAGTTATAAGTGTAGGCATTGACTCCAAAATAAGTCACAGCACAAACTCATCTGATTTTTAGTTATATGAAGAGAGCTCTTTTTTTTCTGAGAATGGGAGGTATTCTTAGGGCCCTTTTTTTAATGTTAAGCCAGTCCCCCTTCTAGTCTGTGGAGGGTTAAGCACAGTAGTTACAGTGTTCAGAAGGTTTAGCTGAATCTCAAAAGGAAAGTACCATATCACCTCTCCAACCAGATTAATATTTTCAGCAGCATCTTTACAGGCATCTTTTTCATTATTTATGTTATTCAGCTCGATCATGGACTGCCTCACTTACTCTAAAAGGACTCATGTAAAGGTTTAACCCATCCGCTGCGATTGGCACGGAATGGGCTTTCATTGGTAGTCTGGTAACATATACTCCCAGGTCTTTCTCTGCCTCTGTGGTGGATAGTGGAGTGTTTCCCATGTGGTAGTGGTATGCTGGATATCCCCTCTCAAGGTGCATGATTTACATTTTTCTTCTTTGAATTGTAGCAGCCATTTTTTGTTCCATTCCTGTAGCTTGATGATGTCTTCTTGTAGGAAATCTGCAGTCAAGGGATTAATTATCATTCCCTTAACTACCAGTGGCGTCCTGGCCCTCCTTGCACCGAGTACGGATGCCTGGACAGAGTGGGGCATCACACAGATTGGGGGACTGGAGTCATGCACGATGGAGAGGGCCGTTTACTACTTTGGGGAGGTGACTTCCCTCTCAAGTACTATGAAGTGTACCAATGCAACTGAAAAGGTGAATAATAGATTTGTATTTATGTATATTATTTGTGAATACTCTTAGACTTCTGAGCATAAAAAGTTGACTGACTGATTGAGCAGATGCATATGGTTCTGTAGCTGTTAAATTCATACTCTTTGTTGCTTCAGATTCCTTTCTGGGCCCACCGTATACCAGACACCAACGCTCTTTTGGTCGCCATTGAGATGGACCAAAATTCGCTTGAGTGTGGTGTTTACTCGGACCTGCCAAGCATCGTGGCTCGGCGGGTCACAGAGTTTGCCCCGTGTGCTTACCAGGCCCGGTACCGCAAGCAGCCAACCAGCTACGTGGGGTGCAATGCAACGGTAAGGAATCAACATCTTTTTGTGTGTCACGCAGGCATCCATTTGTAAGCTGATAGGTGATAGGATACAAGCTATACAAAACAGGACTTTTATTCATTTAGTATTTATCTTTTGACATCTAAACACTGCCACATTTTTGTAGTTTGTCGCATGGATATGAATTGACAATCTGATTCATATTCTGTCAGCTGTGAATTGTAGTTATCCAAAATATGACTTCATCTTTTGGTCAAGTGTTTGGTAATTAAAATCGGGAAACTGCTACGGCCCCAATCCTGCCTCCTCACATTTATTGTTCAGGGTTTTCGCTTTGACACCAGAAAACAGTTACATCCTCACCCTCGCTTCCTCTCTTCTCTTGGTGTGTTTCTCTTGACATTGTAACACAGCCACGTCCTCTTTTTTGTTTCCCCACAGGTTGGTGATTCTGGCTGTAATCGGGGACCTGGACAGCTGGAGTTCTCAGTGGTGTTGCTACTCTTCATGTTGTTACTCAGCACAGAGGGTGTTAGCAGTATTCATCTGGATGGCTGAACAGAAGTAGTCAAGGATTAGTGAGACATTGCATCGTTTGACCACGCTGCAGAGTTTATCCGTGGTAGCAGTATGTAGGTAGCGATGTAAGTATGTATATGCAGTAACTTTTTTTAAACATAGCATCAACCAGTGGGATATTTCCTTTCTTCTCGTCACACTGTTATAGCATAATGCTTATAAACTGTTCTATTAAGTTTCTTGGTCTACCTAATATGCTGTATAATTTGCTGAATATTTTTGCTTAAGTTTATAGCCCTTTTTCTACAATCTCTTGTCTCAGTCATGATGCATAATCAAGGTTTGCTGTCCCATGTATTCTCTAGGGTGCCTTAAACCCTCTGCTATCAACACAATGTGGTGCAGTAAGTTGTGTTGCAGACCTGTTGTTTACCATCATTGATAGGACCTTAGCCATGCTCCATGTTGATTAACTTCAGGTACCCAACTTGTAGTGGAGGGGTTGGGGGGGGCGGGTGTGTGCTGGAGGCTGTGTGAAGGAAACAAGACCAATCAGAAACAGACTTCACCAGGAAACAACTTCCAAGAGTTCTCAGGGACCCAAATACAAAGTTTGATATAACACTTTGACTTCTCTGAGAAGGGTAAATTTGCCACTTTAGCCAAAGCATATTTTTAACAGGAAATTAAGACAAACATTTGATTGCGTTGCCAAGACTTTGCATTTCACTCCAGTGTGCTTGAGACATGGTTATGATATTTATATTTTTACTGTATGGAAGGAAATGTATCTTTTACCTGTGATGGTAATAGTGATGTTACTCATTAGCACATAATTCAAAACTTTAAAATTTCTAAGGGAACTTGAGCATTGATTGTTTCACTTAATGGACAGCCAAAACCATAATGCATAAATAACATTGGTTCTAACGGTTGGGTGAGCCTCACACAGGAAGGGTCGGCGTGAGGGCCAGGGTGCGGAGGTGTGGGTGTGCCCGGCGTGGCGGGCTGTACAGTATGTGAGGTAGGACTTGTAGCCGGTAGTTAGTAGGTATAGTAGAGTCTTAGTATATTTTCCTAATTAATAGTTGTATAAGCTTGTCTTGTATAGTGGAATTGTTTTAATGATGTCTCCTAGAGAGCTTTATACAGTTAATTCTACATATTTACTATTTATTGTAAATTATTTTATAACTTATTATTGTTACCATAACAATCATATTTTAGTGAACAAACTCTACAATAACAAGAAGTCATTATATATATATATATATATATATATATATATATATATATATATATATATATATATATATATATATATATATATATATATATATATATATATATATATATATATATATATATATTTATCTAATATCTAGCAGTATGTTCAGATTGTAAATATATTTTTCTGCTGCTGATGTTGACTGTTGACCATTATGATCACTGGGCGTGAGGCGACGCTGAAGGATGAATGACTGTCTAGTGTGAGGGTGGCAGGCTGTGTGTTTGAGGCTGTGTGCACCCCAGGAGGATTATGTAAGGGAGATGGGGCCATAATCATACGCCATAATGGACGGCAGGGGGCGGCGGAGCGCGGCTGCTTGGTGGCAGCACCAGTAGCAGTATTCCTCAATGTGCGATAATCATTTCAAAATATGATAATCAGATTAGCTTTAGGAATGTCAATTTATCCCTTTAACTCACTAAAAGCATAAAGGATTAGTGATTCTATTAATAACAGTGTTATTTATGTGGGTGACAGTTATCTGTTTGGAACTGGCAAATACCATTAGCTGAGTATGACAATTTTAATTAATATGGTAATCCTGAATGCCGCTTCCTACCCACCATCTTCAGTTTGAACAAAAACAGTGGCCAGTGAGCAGTGTCGAGCACCGTGGGATGAGGATTCCATTTTTACCCGGTAAGATGATGTTCATAGTCATCATCATCATATCATCGACACCTGTTCCTAGGAGCTCCCACCAGGGGATGGCCACGGCAGAAGAGTTTCCATCTTTCTCTATCCAGACTCTCCCTCCTTGCCTGCTCAGAGTTTCTCAAGGATCTTTCCCCCCTCTCCCTGACATACTCCTACACCTTATCTCTCCATTTCACTGGGGGTCGTCCTCTAACATTCCTTTCCTCTATCTCACTCACATATCTGGTTATCTTATTCTCCTCCATTCGCTCCATGTGACCTAACCACTTTAAAGTCTGTCGCTTCACTTCTTCCACAACTCCACACTTCTTCCCTTCACCCACGTGACACATTCCAAGACGCTCATACACACTTTCATTACTCATTCCATCCATTCTACTCACACCACATGCACTCCTCAAACAACTCATTTCCACTGCCTGCACTCTAAACCTCTGACTTTCATACCAGGCCCATGTGTTGCTTGCATATGTGAGGGTTGGTAATATTACTGTATTTCTCAAATCCCTCTTTACCTCCATGCACACACTTCTGCCATTCATGATTCGTCCCAAAGACCCCACCACCTTTCTTCCTTGCAATGCTCTTTCTCTTGTTTCTCCTTCTGTACCACCATGCTTACACATAACTGATCCAAGGTACTTAAACTCATTAACCTCCTCCATTTCTTCACCATTGAAAATTATTTTGCATTCTTTTTCACATTCAATTCCCACTCCATATGGGCATACAAAATCCACAACCTCGATCACTTCTACTCTGCTCACAAACTATCATTTTACTTTTGTTGACATTTAGTTTCAGCTTTCTCCTTTTAGGTACATAGCTACACTATCCAAAACACTGACCAAATTTTGTAAGTCACTTTAATTTTCTGCAATGAGCACTGTGTCATCAGCAAATAAGATTGAATTCAGTACCCACTTCCTTCCCTCAGCGTACATTTTTATTCCAACTTCCCCAACTTTACCCTTCATTTCTCTCATAACACCATCCATATAAATATTGAATAACCATGGTGACATATGACACACCGCTGCCTCAAGCCCACTTATATCTTAAAATGTTCACTTGTTTCTAAACTAATTTTGACACATGCGGATGCATCCTCGTAGAAAGACTTTATTGCATTAAGCAGTTTTCCTTCCACACCATATATCTTTAAAATGTTTCACAATGCCAGCCAATCGACTCGGTCATAAGCTTTTTCTAGATCCATGAAGGCAGCATATAGTTTTTTCCTTTTGCTAATATTATTTCTACTACCATCCTGAAGGAAAATATCTGATCCACACATCCCCTTCCCTTCCTAAATCCTCCTTGTTCACTGATTTTCTCTTGTGTAAGTCTTTGCAACCTCTCTATTATGACTTTTCCATACATATACCTTTCCAGGTATACTCAGCAGACTTACCTTTATATTTTTCAATATCTGTACTATCTTTTACACTTCCCCATTTTTCACTTAAATGCCGCTGCCATTTCACGTTTATACTCATCTTTTATTTCTTTTCCCTGTAACTTTTCTGTCTTCAATATTTCTTTTTTTACTTGTCTTCAATATTTCTTTTTTTACTCCACCTTTTTCAAATACCCACTTTTCCTTCAGTCTTAATTTTACCAGCACTGCAAGATGGTCAGTCATCGAATTAACATTCCTCTTACTACCTTCGCGTCACAAATATCCTTTCTAAGTCTTCCATCTACTGCAACATAATCAATCAATCCTTTCTGCTCATAATCTTCCCCCCTCCTCCATGTGTATCGGTGGATATATATTCTTGTGCTGAAAGAAAGTGTTCGCTAGGAACAGCCCCCTCTCAGCACAGACGTCCACCAAGCACTCTCCATTTTCATTCTTTCCAGGTATCCCCCATTTTCCCACCACATCCATCAGACATTCATCACCCACTTTAGCATTCATATCTCCCATCATAATAAGTTTCCTTTCTTTCTCAAAACTCTTCAAACATGCATTCACTTCCTCCCCCCCAAATTTCCCTTTCCCTCAGTCCTTTTTTACTTTTCACATTTACTGGTGCATAAATACACACCCATGCATACTTTACTAAACCTACTTTTCCTTTCACCCACACAATTCTTGATCCCTTCCAACTATAATCAGTCACACCATTCCACACTCTTTCGGACATCACAATAGCACATCCTTCGATCCTTACTCCTGCCTCTAGACTTCTCATCCATCCCCGTCCATACATCCCCCCCAGGCACACCCTCCCACATACCCTCTCTACCATCATTCATACCAATTACTCTAATATGCGTTTCACTCATGACAGCCATATCGGGCTAATTTCACATCAACCCTGTACAGCTTATCATAGTGCCTGTTGCCCAACATAACATGGAGGCTTAACAGAAAAGCCCACCGCCTGTGCATAGTCGTCCCCTTGGTACGTAGCTTACACCCAATTCTCTAGACTCTTTGGACCACCCCAAGGAGCACACCCCAACCTGTGCGTGTGTGTGTGTGTCCCAGCATGCCCCAGAGGGCCCAGATCTACTGAACAACATACATGTTGCATCTCAACAGTGTACGTATTTCATGCACTTGTAGTAATGGGTGTTACATCGAGATGTTAATGTCAGTATACATTTAACAAGTAACTTGTAGGTATTTGAATGTTACTGATGATTCATTAAGTTTTGTGAATAAATGAATTTTAATGCGGTGAATGTTTACCTGACGACCTTTCCAGCCTCTTACCTATACACCTTGACAAGTCTGTTGAACATAAGTAACGAAAAAGGTAGGAATCTATTGAATTACGATACAAAAATAAAACCGAATGATGCCCGAGCAAACTAGACTTAAGGTGGAAACTCAATATTTCGCCTACATGTCGTATGTCATTCACACTACGGAGTCTTTCGCCCAAAGGTCAGTAATATTATCATGTACAGCAATTAAAATATGAGTAAAAAATACTGGGAAACAAAGCCAAACACTGAATGAAGCCCGAACGAACCATCTAGCCTCAATCCGATGAACCTCAGTCTGAGCACGCGAGTCCCGATGAAGCGGTCAGTGTGGCGCGCGTGTCTGTGGTCACTGCTCTGCTGGCGGCGGTGCATCCCTTCTCGCCGCCTCCTCAGCGTCTCAGAGGTGGGTACAGGCGAAAGGAAGGGCAGGAGGTAGTAGTTGAGATATCAGTCACGCCGATGATCCCTCTAGGCCGTCATGATTGCCTAGATTTGTGATGATGTCCCTGGATTAGCTTGCTCATGTCTTCCACCCCCTGCCTGGCCTTCCTTGATCCGTTGTGCTCCTCTGTTGCCGCCCCTCACCTTGCTGCTCCTGATTACCGCTCACACCTGTTGATTATAGTGCAGTTATTCATCTATGCTCATTTCTCTCTCCATTTCCTGGAAGAGACAACTAGAACCGCAATGAAAATGATAGAAATGGAGTCAGTAGTAGCAAGGATGTTTTTGAGTTGCTAGATACTTCCATTTCACACCTCCACCTTCGTCCATGTAAAGGTGCCTTTGGGTGCCATGTTCTGCTCTTTTTACCTTCATTATGAGTGAGCCCATGGTGGTGCGTGGCCTTATCTACACCTATTGTTATTATTGTGTGTTCTTACCTGTGATTGCGCCGAAGTGAACATTTATAATAGATTGATGCAAAATACTCATGGAAATAATGAAGTAATGAATGTTTAGGCTCCGTGAAGTAGTTAGGTGATTATTCATGTTGGAGAAGTGGAGTTATAAGTAAACCAGTGTTGAAAAAATAAAAGATTGATATGATGGTCGGGGAAATAATGAGTGTAGAGGTTCCGTGCAGTATTTACGTAATTATAGTCATATAGGGTAGCGGGGGCATGCTACATCCCTTTTTTGACGACCACTATGGTTGTGATGGTATGTGGTAGCGTGGTAGTAGTCTACATTCCCGAGCGCTGGTCCCGGATGGTAAGGCCTCAGGACAAGTGAACACTCGTTCCGAGGTTTTGTGACCAGAAGGGCGTTACTTGTGATTAATTATGGAAGGTGGGAGGATTTCCGTGTGAACCACTTGTGAGACAGCGTAAGAAACTGGATGGTGATAATGTACTTTGGGGTGGGGGGGGATGTGTGTAAGGGTTCAGTAATCTCAAATGAGCAGCAAAACAGGCTCCAAATGATAACACTCAGTAAGGTTGTATCTAAATATGTATTTAGTTTCATTTTTCAAAGGTTAGCGGAGTACTTAAAAATGAATTACTGACAGGCTGTATGCCTCTAATCTAACTAGCTACCGGCACAAGGGAGATTTGGGGCAATACACATAATGCTTAGCTCTGGTTGCTGGAGGAGGAGAAGCAGGAGCTGGCGTGAGCGTCGGGCTCGGCAAGGGACGTCCACGATGGGAAAGGGGCGGTCCTGGTGATGGACAGACGGGCGCCGCTTGATGTGGAGAGGGAGCAGCTCGGGTGGTGTTGAGAGGCGGGCGCTCGTCGTGATGTAGGGAGCAGCTTGGGGCAGTGGTATATCGGCCACCAGGACAGTGGTAGGACGGCCACTCGGGCAGTCGAGGGGCAGGTTACCCCGCCATACAAGTTCCCATCCTATAGTCCGTCTCACACAGCAGGCCGTGGGTGGTTCTTCGGGGGGGCTGAGTGGAGATATGGACACCTCTCACTCAACTCCAACTTGCTGCCTTTGCTGCTGCCTGCTGCTCGTCTCCTGACTAGCCCGCCTCACACAGCAGGCCGTGAGTGGTGGGTGGGTCGGGGGGGGGGGGGGCTGAGTGGAGAGATGGACACCTCTCTGACCAGCCCGCTTCTCTGTGATTTCTCGCTGCCGCTCCTTGCTGTAGGGGTGTTCGTCTCTTCACGTCTCCCAAGCTTGTCTCTTGCTGCAGTGGTGCTTGTCTCCTCACGTCTCCCAAACTTGTGGTGCTCTTCCTCACTGGCCCGTGGGTCTCCTTGCCCTCGCCTTCTCGCCTTTGCTCCTCGCTAAGCTCCTCCCCCTTCGTCTCGTGACTCCCTCTCGGCATTACAATCAAACCCTACCTACCTAACTAGTTATTGGTTTCTTGGGGGGGTTCGAGGCTTTGAGATGAGGGATTTCAGTACCTCTCGTTCATGATATTTACTCATTCGCTCGCCGTGTTATCTTCTCATAACCTTTTACGCACTTACATTCCTTAGCCACCCATTCACTCCCTCACTCATTCACTCTTTCACTCATCCACGCTCCCACTCGCTCACGCTTACTCTGTCACTCACTGACTTACTCACATTCTCTCGTTCATTCACGCACTCGCTTACACTTATTCACTCTGTTACTCACTGACTTGCATACCCTCTCGCTACCACCACTACCACCACCATCACCACCTACCACTTACCTCACTTTGAAGTTACCGGCTGGAGCACAGAGTTGGCTGGACTGGGCTCCCAAAGATGGCGGCCGAGGTACTTCCGGTTGCCGCACCCGAGTGTCTGGCTCTTGCGCTCTAGGCATATAACTCTGTGGTTTTTTTCCACCCGAGTTGTGAAGTACCGTCATATTGTCATTATTTTCGTCTTGTGTAGAGAAAGAAACATATCCACTCCATTTTTTATACAAACAATATCAGTTTCTGTATTGATATGTATTTATAGTTTGCCAAGAAAGAACGCAGGGGATTTACGGTAATTAAGAGATATTTTCAGGGAAAATCTCGGTTGGTCGACTGGCAGTAGAGACATCTGGTGGGCCGTGCGTTTTAATAAGTTCTCCTATGGGGAACTTATTAAAAGGCACGGCCCACTGGTAAATAATAAGGAAATTAATGTTTTGACTCCGTGCAGTACTTACGTGATTAATGATGCAAAAGAAGTATATAGTTGTTAATGCAAAATGTTGACAGTAGATAAGAGATTGATACATGATACTCGGGGAAATCATGAGGGAATAATGAATGTTTAGGTTTCGCTGAGTAGTACCTACTAGCGAGATTATTGATGAAGGGAAAAAGTAGTCATAGGTAAAACAATGAAGCAAAATAAGTGAGTATGCTGCACTGCGGGACCAGGAAGCCCAGAGATAACACGAAAAAAAAAGAGAAAATGGCAGAGTCGGGAGTTTAGTTACCGGCGGGGAAATAGTGGGTGGCGGGCGCGGGTGTCGGGTTCAGGCGCTTGTCACGCAGATTCTGATTCCCCGCGAAGCCTATTAACGCGTCCCCGGCGGGCGGAGTTTTCTTTTTCCACGTTCAGGCGCCTCGTGCTTTGTATTATTACCGATGAATCCCACGGCGCGAAGTACTTTCAGAGGGCGTGTGTGTTGTTTAACAGGGAGGGAGAGAGTGGGAAGGAGGGGAGGAGCAGGGGAGAGGGAGAGGAGAGAGAGAAGGGGAGAAGGAAGGAGTGAAGGCAATGGACGGTAGGAGGATGGAAAGAGTACAAAGGAAAGGGGATGAGGGGTTCAGACGGAGAGAGGAGGAAGAATTAAGAGGGTATAAAAGAAGCCAGAGAGGGAATGAATGCAGTTGGAGATGGGAGGAGGGAGGAGGGAAGGGGTGAGAGAGAAGGGTCATGGAGAAGAAAGGGGAGAGGAAAGACGTGGAGAGATAGAGGAGGAAGGAAGAAAGGGGAGGAAAGAGAGAGAGAGGAAGGGGGAGAGAGGGGGCGAGGGGGTCATGCGGCGTGAAAGGTGAGGCTGCGGGGTAAACATGAGGGGAGAAAGTGACCGAGTGTTTATTGCCGAGGGGAAACTGACCTGCCTCTTCGGTTACGCCTTCGACTCTTTCTGAAGGGCCGGGAAAACTGAGAATGTGTCTGTATTTAGCGCTATTTTCACCACCAGACCCCCAAACTTCTTCCCTTCCCTCCTCCCATCCAGTAAATCGCTTCGGCCGTGTTCCCCTAATCTTTCTTCTGCCTCCCGGTTTTATTATTTTTTAAGCATTGTCCTCTCGACGTATTCAGAGACGTTTATCAAGTGTTGAGTTATACCTCCTTCCGGGGCTTATTTTTTCCGCTTATCTTGTTTGTTTTAGTTTGTTCTTTTTTTTTTTTTAGTTATTCCTTCCTGTTTAGTTAAGCGTATCAGGAAGTACAAAGTGGTCTAAAGAGTGAGTGAGCTTTGAAGAATCATGCAAGTCAACGCTTAACACCTTGTCCCATAACCTCCATCTCCTATCTCGGATTTTCGCTTATCGGGTGAAACATTTTTATTTTATTATTTATGGAAAGCTAAGATGATATATGGCGGGTAAATAATCACACGTAGCCTGAGACCGAAGGGTGAGAGGAGAGAGAAAAGTAAGTGGATAAAGGAAAGAAAAACGAGAAAAGGGAGGGGATAAGAAGGGTAGTAGGGGGAAGGAGGAAAGGGTTAACTAAAAGAGAAAACGAGTGATAGGGAAAGGAAAGGAAAATGAACGAAAAAAAGGGGAAATGGGGAAGAAGAGAAACAGGAAGATGTGAGAGCAAAGGGAGAGGAAAAAAGTGATAAAAATGAGAGAGAGAGAGAGAGAGAGAGAGAGAGAGAGAGAGAGAGAGAGAGAGAGAGAGAGAGAGAGAGAGAGAGAGATCAACCGACCAACCGACCGAATTCCCACCTTCTCCTAAACGTCATTTGGAGATATGACCACAAGGGGAGGACTCAGAGGAGGCGAGTCACGTGGGAAAGTGTACAGGTGTTTCCCCTTAATTGAGTCAGCCGGTGTAAGTGAGCCGGTGACCCTCGCGGCGTAATGAGGGTCAGGGGTCATTGGAGGGTGTTTATGGGGGTCACGGAGGGATCAAATGCCACGAGAAAGGGGAGTGAATGGGTTTTGTTTGACCTCTTTTTTTTTTTTTAGTGTGTGTGTGGGGGACGTGTGTGTGTGTGTGTGTGTGTGTGTGTGTGTGTGTGTGAACCACGTGGTTATGGTTGAGTAGTTATTTATTTCTTATTCTTTTCCATGTTTATTCTTGTTTTTGTTCTTCTTGTTCTTCTTACTGCTGTTACTACTACTGTTGCTACTACTACCACTGCTACTACAACTACTACTACTACTACTACTACTACTACTACTACTACTACTACTTCTACTGCTTCAGCTACAATGGTGATTCAACTATAGCTGTGATGATGGCTAAGATTATAGTGTGGAGTCTGAAGGCAGTGGTGATGGTGGAGGCGGTGATAGTGATGGTGGTGGTGGTGGTGATGGTTTGGATAGTGATAATGGTGACAGTGGAGACCTGTGCCTGTTTATAGTAATGTCTCGAGGGGCTGAGTTGTGTGGAGGGGTTGTATGAAGGAGGAGGAGGAGGAGGAGGAGGTAAGGGGGGGAGTAAGGCACCACAGGAGAGGCGTGATTAATGAGAGGGGTGGTGGGGCGGTGGTGGTGTTGGGGAGGGGGGTGGCGGTGGTGGCGAGGGGGGGTGAGGGGGGTGGTGTTGGTGGTGGTGCTCCAAGAAATGAATCACGGGTTCGAAACAGTTTCGTGACGTCATGAGCGCTGAGTTGCTGACTTGACTATTTGAGAGAGAGAGAGAGAGAGAGAGAGAGAGAGAGAGAGAGAGAGAGAGAGCACAGTAAAAAAAAAAAAATGGGAAGTCATAGGTAACACTATATTCAATTTTCTCTTAAAAACTTTCCCCTTTTCATGCATCATAATATATATTTTTCTCCCTGGTGTGTCAAAAAAAAAAAAAAAAAATTTCACACACACAAAAAAAAAAAAAACAGAACTCGGGAATAAAAAACTAAGCTCCATTTCTTTTTCACGTTTTTTTCACTTTTTTTTATGCACTTTAGGTATCGACGTATATAATTTTTGTCAGTCATCGCTCAGAGCTGACAATGCCGCGAGGAGAAGGCGAAGAGACGGAGGAACGGGGGAAGGGTTGGTGCGGCGCGCGAGTTCAATCTTGCTAAAAGGCCTCAACAGATCATCGAGGAAGAGGCGATTTGAGCCGGGGAGGCGATGAAGGCTGAAAAGAACACTCTCAGACCTTCTCCCCCCCTCCCCCTCTCTCTCTCTCTCTCTCTCTCTCTCTCGTTCACATGACCACACTGACTTATTTTTCTATTCGTTATGGAGGCGAAGGGTTGAGATGGAGAGAAAAAAATGATACCCAGAGAGAGAGAGAGAGAGAGAGAGAGAGAGAGAGAGAGAGAGAGAGAGAGAGAGAGAGAGAGCAGAAAAGGAAACGGAACGAGAGGTCACACATTATCCCACCATATAATCAGGGAGGTCATTTTTCGCTTGACGGCGCTCTTATAGCCAGAAAAAAAATCAAGGCCTGGGGTTCTTGGGGGCAGAGGAAAGGCCATAGTTACCCCTCTCACAGTAGATGGAGTCCGCACAAAAGAAGACGGAAAGGGGGCAAAAAATGATACTTCTTGCTTTTATTAGATTCGGTATCGCGTTGTTATCCCTCGAACTGGCAGGTAAAGGGACACGGTATATCTACAGGTGTTTACATAATGACGGAAGACCTTTTTTGTGGACGTTTGCTTTGTGATATGAAGATACGTGTTGGTAGAGGGAGAGAGCGAGGGAGAGAAAGAGGGAGAACTTGTTGAATGAGTGAGTGGGCTTCTTATTTTCTTTGATCTATTGTACATGTTTTTTTTTTTATATATTCACGTTTATTTATATTTGCTTAACCGAGAGTGGATATGAAAGGTGAGAGGGAGGAACAGGTGGAGGGCCGGGAAAGCTAAAAGCACAGGTATGGACAGGTGTACGGATGTCAGGTAAAAAGGTAGAAAAATAAAAGTGAAATAAGAGATTTATACATGAATATGTTTTGGATTAGCGTCTATATTATGAATTTCTTATTTCTTTAAACATCAAGTAGGAAAAAATGGAGTAAGAAAAAAGACTAAGACTAACTTTTAAGCAATATAAAAGACTTCATTACTGAGAACTTAGCTCGTTACCTATACGACGCTATTTTTAAAGGAGGAGGAGGAGGAGGAGGAGGAGGAGGATGGAAAGAAGCCACAGTGAAGAAAACAACATGAAAGGAGACGAGAGGGATAAAAAAATAATGGACAGGAGGAAAGAAAAGAAAATACAGATAGGAGACAAGAAAGATTATGAGCTAGGAAGGAGGAGAGAGGAGAGAGCAGGAGGAGGAGGAGGACGAGGAAGAAAGAAATCCCAATGAAGACTCTTAAGAATAATGAAGAAAACAACAATAAAGGAGGCGAGATAGATAAGAATAAAGGGTAGAGAAAAGAAGAAAAACATCAATAAAAGAAATGGAAGAAAATTAAATAAAAGGAGCTAGAAAGAGGAGAGAGAGAGAGAGAGAGAGAGAGAGAGAGAGAGAGAGAGAGAGAGAGAGAGAGAGAGAGAGAGAGAGAGAGAGAGAGAGAGAGAAAACGAAGAACGAGAAGAACATGACTTGGTGAAGGATAGAGGAGAAGGAGGAGGGACAGGAGGGAAAGAAGGAGGAGGAGGAGGTTGAAGTAGATGAGTGATAAAACGATGAATATTTATGGAGTCTGAGGGCGATTTGCATAAGGGATGTGACGGGGGCAGCGAATCACGCCAGCCATTTGCATATCTTAGGGAAGAATACTTTGAAGATAATTAAATAACCTTGCCCAGTACGCGCCATCTTTAAAAAAAAAAATATTGATAATCGAAAAAAAAGTGAATGACGGAAAAGATTTGGTATTAGTAGGAGAGGGAAAGAGGGAAAGAACGATAGAGGGAGGAGAGAAGGAGAGGAAAAAAAAAAGATGCTGAAATGGCAAGGAGGAGAGAGGGAGAGGAAAAAAAGATGCTGGAAAGGGCAGATAAGGAGAGATGAAGGTCAGAAGAAGCCAGGAAGAGGAAGATAAGAAAATGGGAGGAAAGAAAAAGAAACGGAGAGGGGAAGAGCTGAGAGGAGGAAGATTGAAGGGAGAGAGATGTTGAGGAGAGGAGGAGGAGGGTTGGAGGGAAGAAGTGAAGGGATGAAGGAAGAGGGAGTTAACTTTTAATGGTAGAGGTTAATGGTGATGGGAGGTGATGATGGTGGTGGTGGTGACAGTGATGAGGAAGGGGGAAGATGGGAAATGGTGATGGCAGTGGTGGTGTCGGTGTTGTCTTGATGGTGATGATGGTGGTGTTGACTGAGTCGTGGAAATGTGAAGAAAGGGATATTGTTTTCCTCATACATACATGCATACATACATACATACATACACGCATACATACACACATACATATATACATACATACATAAATAGGCTCTCCTCCTACCCATCCTTTCTTCACCTTAATTTTTTTCTTCTATATAATTTTTTCCCATTCCCTTCTCTCCCTTCTCCTTTCCTCCTCCTCCTCCTCCTCCCTATCCTTCCTTTTCCTCCTATTTTCCACGTCGTTTCCTTCAAGTAGACAACCAGACCGTGAACCAACAACATAAACACTCGCATTCAAGCTCTCCGGAGGCCGAAATCTGAAGGAAGAGGAGGAGGAGGAGAACGAGGAGGAGAAGGAGGAGGAGGAGGAGGAGGAGGAGGAGGATGTGAAGCGTGTAAGGTGTTGAGGAAGATCTATAAGTAGTACGCACCCATTAATCTCCTATGAGGGTGTTTGTGATTCTCTTTAGTCTTCCATACAATTTCCAGTCCCATTTTCCCTTTTAAAGAGTTCCGTGACGGGGAATGGTATAAAAAAGGGCTTTGAAGGTGCTGAAAGAAGTACGGCGGAGGGGAAACTCAAGGACACACACACACACACACACACACACACACACACACACACACACACACACACACAGAGTTTACGTAAGCCCGTGTAAGCTTCCAGACGACAGTAACGACGGAATTACAGAAAAATACAGCCCACACAAGCCTCAAGTTCAGATTAGGCCGCTTGCTCTCTCAACCTCCTTCCCGTTCTCCCTCAACCTGCCGCTCCGTTTTCTTTCAGGTTATTTTTTCCACTCCGCGATTTCTTCCTAGCTTGACCTTTCGAAGCCTTCACTTAGCTAGTAATTTGAAGGCCAGTGTCAGTGTCCTTTCCTTTGCCTCGTTTCTCAATAGGCCAAGTAATTACTGTTATTATAGTAGGCAATAAGAGATTTTTTTGGTGTTATCTGAATAGGAGTGCAGTTTTAGGGGTATTGCTAGAGAGAGAGAGAGAGAGAGAGAGAGAGAGAGAGAGAGAGAGAGAGAGAGAGAGAGAGAGAGAGAGGGAGGAACGTCTGAAAACAAACAAACAAGCAACAAGGAAAAAAATAAGCATAAAAGTGAAAAAAAGAATATTCAGAGAGAGAGAGAGAGAGAGAGAGAGAGAGAGAGAGAGAGAGAGAGAGAGAGAGAGAGAGAGAGAGAGAGAGAGAGATTTTGTAGGAAGGAGCGTATGAAAGAAAAAAGGAGATATATTAGGAACAAGAAAGAACTAAACATGATAAAAAAAGAGACAAACAAAAACAGAGACAGAGAAACAAATAAACAGACCTACAGACATAGACAGAAAGCGAGACAGAAACAAAAACAAAGTGGAAAAAAAAATCACTCTAAAGAAAATTCCGCCTCGACAGCTGGGGGAGTCTGACAGGTGGAAGAATGTCTCTGTATGGGGGAATTGAGTTGCGTAATCCCATAAGAATATTTTGGCGTATGGTGTCTCCGGCGGTTTGACGGGCGAGACGTATGAGTGACAAGGCAGGGAGGAGGAGGAAGAGGGACCGTAAAGGGAGACAGGAGGGGAGAGGGAAGAGAGATAAAAAGGTTTGGTTAAGGGGAGACAAGGAAAGAGGGCGAGGAAATGAAAGGGAAGAGGAGAGGGAGAGGAGGAGGAAAGGAAACTATTAGAGAAAGATGGGTAGATGGAGGAAGGAAAGGAAGGGAGGAGAAGGAGGGGAAGACAAGGGAAGAGAGAGGCAAAGGTTTGGTTAAGGGGAGACAAGGAAAGAGGGCGAGGGAATGGAAGGGAGATAAGGAGAGAAGGAGACTAGCATAGGGAGGGGTAGATAGGAGGAAAGGAAGGGAGAGGGGGAGAGAGAAAAGAGGGAGAAGGGAATTAAGGAAAACCAGGGAAAGGTGAAGAAAGGAAGAGTCAAGAAGAGGAAGAAGAGGAGGAGAAAGAGGTGTTGAGAGAAGGAGAGAGAGAAAGAGAGGAAGAGAATGGAAGAAGAAGGGAAACAGTGAAGGTATGAAGGCAGAGTGACAGGCAGGAAAGGGAGAGAGAGAGAGAGGGAAGGGAATATGAAAGGAATGAATGTGGAAAGAAAAAAAAAAAAAAAAAAGGAGGGAGGGGGAGCAAAGTGTATGAGAGAGCGAGCGAGCTTGGGATGCTAGGAATGGAGAGAGAGAGAGAGAGAGAGAGAGAGAGAGAGAGAGAGAGAGAGAGAGAGAGAGAGAGAGAGAGAGAGAGAGAGAGAGAGAGAGAGAGAGAGAGAGAAGAAGAAAGAGTGATAACATATGTAGACGAGAGAGATGGAGTGAGTGAGTGAGAGAGAGGGAGAGAGAGGGAGGGAAGAGAGAGGCAGATAAAGAATTGATAAAAAAAGTGAGGGAATGATATTGTGGCAGGAGGGGAAGGAAAGGAGGATGGGAAGAATAAATAAAAGCATGCATTCCTTATGGAGGGAAAATAAATAACGAGAAATTCACCGTGACGAGAGAGAGAGAGAGAGAGAGAGAGAGAGAGAGAGAGAGAGAGAGAGAGAGAGAGAGAGAGAGAGAGAGAGAGAGAGAGAAGGATGAAACGAATTTAGGATAGAAAAATATTGGCAACAAGAGAAAAAATCAGCATAAAAAATGGAAACAAATAATGAGAGAGAGAGAGAGAGAGAGAGAGAGAGAGAGAGAGAGAGAGAGAGAGAGAGAGAGAGAGAGAGAGAGAGAGAGAGAGAGAATGTGATAAACAAAACAAAAAAAAACAACTTCCTTGACGAACATATTAAAAGAGAGAGAAAAATGAATAAAAAAAGGGCCTGAAAAGTCTGTGAAGGGGAAGGAAAGAAAGAAAGAAGGGGGGGAGAGACAAGAAAGTATAAACGGCAGAAAGAATATATAGGGCTGTTGGGGGAAAAAAAACAAAGGAAGATCGATTCTGTCTATGCAGATTCTCGGGCAAGGAAACTTCCCCTGCATAAAAGCGATTTGCAATTCGGATTTCAATAACAAACCTTCAGTCCCCTTCAACTGCCGAGAACTTATTGGAGAGAGAGAGAGAGAGAGAGAGAGAGAGAGAGAGAGAGAGAGAGAGAGAGAGAGAGAGAGAGAGAGAGAAGCAGAATAAGAAAATAAAGAAAAGAGGAAGAAAGAAAACGAAACAGAAAAGGGAGATAGAAAAGAAAAAGAAAAAAAAGGAAGGAAGAAACCAAAAGAAAAAAATAAGTAAAAATAGAAAACAGGAAGAAAAGGAAAGAAAACAGAATAAAACGAGAGAGAGAGAGAGAGAGAGAGAGAGAGAGAGAGAGAGAGAGAGAGAGAGAGAGAGAGAGAGAGAGAGAGAGAGAGAGAGAGAGAGACGTAAATATATTCTTGCTTAAAGGTTTCAGTTCCTCTTAAAAACTTCAAACTTATTTTTTATTAAATCTGCTTTTCTCTGATTTCAAACATTATTATTTTTTTTCATTTTTCTTAGCTCCTTCTTCCACAATAATAAAAAAAAAATAATGTTGCTCGTCATATTCTTCCTCTATTTTTTCTTTTATTTTCCGTGATTTTGAGTTTTTGAGTTTTATTGTTTATTTTCCTCTTTTTTTTCTCTCTGTCGTGTGTCTTTTGTTTTCCTCTTTTATCATGGTTGGTTTCTCTCCTTTTTATCCTCGTTGTTCTTGCTCTTAACTTTCTCCTCCCGGTCACCTCCATTTACTACCTCCACCTCGTCTCGTGTTTCCTCCAGTTGCCTTTCTCTCTTTCTCTCTATTTCTCTTTCCCTCTCTCCCTCTCTCTTTCCCTTCCTTCCTCTGTCGCTGTTACTTGGTCTCTCTCTCTCTCTCTCGAGGAATAAGAAGTTCGAATACGAAATGCGCGGCGTTAAACTCAAAAGCGTTCAATGCGTCAAAGACTTGGGGGTCAAAATCGCGTCAAACCTCAAATTCTCACAGCAATGCATCGATGCAGCAAATAAAGCGAACAGAATGTTGGGCTTCATTAAAAGAAACTTTGTATTCAAGAATAAAGATGTAATACTCCCGCTCTACAACAGTTTAGTCAGACCCCACTTGGAATATGCTTGGTCTCCCCACCATGCAAAGGATATTGCTAAATTAGAAGGTGTTCAGCGTCGGCAACGAAAATGATCCTTCCTTGCGCAACAAATCCTACGAAGAAAGGCTTCTTAACATGTTCTCTCTTGAAACGTCGCCTGAGGAAAACTGATCGAATGTTTTAAATACTTAATGGTTTCACGAATGTAGACAGATCAACATTGTTTATGATCGATGACACTTTGCGCGAGGAACAATGGCGTAAAACTCAGATGGACTGCACCAAATTTTCTTCACCAACGTTGTAGTGCGAGAATGGAATAAGCTTCCACCGTCAGTGGTCCAGTGTAACACGATTGACTCCTTCAAAATAAGCTCGACCGGACTTCCTTCAACTTAATATCAACTAGAGTAGAAATGCAACGTTTGGAGTCTTCTGATTAATGTAAAATCACTTAGGTTTAAGGACAGACCACCAAGTCTGGACCATGGGGTGTGGTCTGATTTTTCTATGTAAATCTCTCTCTCTCTCTCTCTCTCTCTTCTCTCTCTCTCTCTCTCTCTCTCTCTTCTCTTCTCTCTCTTTTTATTTTATTTCTCTTCATCTCTCTCTCTTCATCGTCTCTCATTTGTTTTCCATTCTCGCCAACTCTTCCATGCCACCTCCTCCTCCTCCTTCTCCTACTGTTCTTTTTATACCTGTCCATCCACCTATTTACTTTTTCACCTAATTTATCTCCTTGCTAATACACCTCCTCCTCCTGTTCCTCCTCGTCTTCCCACCACCTACCGATTTCCACTCCTCTCTACCTCTATTTCTATCACCTTACCTCCCTACCTACCAACCTGGCCTCACCCCCACGTTCTCTCTGACTCTGGCAGCGAAGCATATCAACACTTGAAACGCCTTTTTGCCCCCGAGAGCTAACAGGGTCGTGAATAATTTAGACCCCACGGAAGATTGACCCGCGAAAACACACACCTCACCTGACACATAACACACAGGGAGAGGACAGGTAGAGACAACAGCTTGATGAATCCTCCCGCGGGTCACGAAGGGCGGGTTTTCAGCCTCATACTGCCTCGGTCTCGTCCCAGTGGATTAAAAGTTAGAGGTTAATTGTCTTGATTTGAGAAGGGAGGGTGAAAGAGAGAGAGAGAGAGAGAGAGAGAGAGAGAGAGAGAGAGAGAGAGAGAGAGAGAGAGAGAGAGAGAGAGAGAGAGAGAGAGAGTGGCAGACTACTAAGGTTACTGTTACTACTACTACTACTACTACTGCTACTACTACCACTCTACTACTACTACTACTACTACTACCACCACCACCACACTACTACTACTACTATTACTACTACTACTACTACTACTACTACTACTACTACTACTACTACTACTACTACCACCACGCACATTAACACAAAAATCTGTACAAAGGACTCGAAGAAGCTATCTCCTCTTTCTCACTTTCTTCCTCTCTCTTTCTTTCCTCGTTAATAATAAAAAAATGAAACACTCTTTCTCTCCTTTCCTCTCTCCTCCCGTTTCATCTTTCCGCCTCGCCGTTTCCCGAGTGTTATGTTCTCGTTGTTTCCTTTGTAAGTTTCCGTGCCATTTCGTCTTCCTTCATTCTTTCCTCTGTGTGTTTCGGTGTTTTTACTCACTTCCTCCCCTTCCTCCACCTCCTCCTCCTCCTCCTCTTGCTCCTGCTCCTCCTCTTTTTCTGTCTCTTCTTCTTTATGGTTAATCTTCGCCACACTTTTCAATTGCATTCTTTTCCCTCTCATCTCACAATTATTAAGTTAGCCCTCGTCGCCTTTGTGTCGTCCCTTTTTCTTTATTATCAAAGTTTATCTCATCTTTTCCACCACCACCACTGTTACTCGGTGTGTGTGTGTGTGTGTGTGTGTGTGTGTGTGTCCCTGTCCTTCTCTCTTCCCTCCTTCCCTCTTATCTCTCCCTCTCCCTCTCCCTCCCTCTCCCTCTCCCTCTCCCTCTCCCTCTTCCTCCCTCTCTTCCCCTCCCTCCCATACCAAAGCATATTCACGTACGGTTCGACTTCTGCGCCCCCTCAAAAAGCGTGACTGAAGGGGATCGGAACGCACAGTGGATTCCTGTTTCATATAATTCCAGAAGGGAGTTGTAACCCCTCTGCTGTGGAATCCAGGGAGTGTTAAGTTCCCAGAGATCTTTCCAAATAAACCTGACAAGAAATAAGGTCACAGGGGGCGGAGGGAGGGAGGGAGTGGGAGAAGGAAGGCAGGGAGCGACATTCCGCTTCAAAATTGGTTGGGAGGCCCCCGGAAACCCTTTTTAAGATCACTAGAATTCTCCTAAAAGTGGTTCCGATCCCTTTTACATGGCAGTGTATATATTTTTCCCCCTTCGTGTGTGAGGCAATGAGATCGCACCCCTTGTTTGGCCGGGATAGGCTCTCTTCCTTATTGAATTGGCTACGCAAGGAGGGTAGACTAAAAGAAGAGCAGAGGGAGAGAGAAAAAGAGGAAGTTAAGAGGAGAGGGAGGAAGAAACCTAAGAGCAAGGGGAAGAGAAAGGAAGAAGGGATGCAAAGAAACAAAATATGGAGAGGAGAGGAACAGAGAGCTCGAGAGGGAGATGAGGTGGAAAGGGAAGAGAGGGAAGGGCAAGGGAAAAGTGGAAAGAATGGGAAGAAGCGAAATGGAAAGCAGAGGAACATACAGGTATAGAAAGAGACGAAATAGAAAAGGGGAAAAAGAAAGATGGAAATTGCAGGTGGAAGGAGAAAGAAGGGAGAGGAAAGGGACAGACATGGCGTTAGGAAAGGAAGAAAGGAAGGAAGGTCAGTGAGAGAGAATAAAAAGAAGGATGGAGAGAAGACAGGATGGAGGGAAGGAGGGAAGGAAGAAAGGAACGTAAATTGAAGAGAAAAAAAAACGGAGGAAAGTGAAATGATTGAGAGACAAGTCATAAGGATGGAGGAAAGAAAGGAAATGATTGAGAGACAAGTCATAAGGATGGAGGAAAGAAAGGACGGAGGGAAGGGAGGAAGAAAGGAGAGAGGGAAGGAAGGAAGGAAGAAAGGAACGTAAATGGAAGAGAAAAAAAAACGGAGGAAAGTGAAATGATTGAGAGACAAGACATAAGGATGGAGGAAAGAAAGGACGGAGGGAAGGGAGGAAAAAAGGAGAGAGGGAAGAAAGGAAGGAAGGAAGGAAGGAAGAAAGGAACGTAAATGGAAGAGGAAAAAATGAGAAAAGTGAAATGATTAAGGGACAAGACACAAGCATGGAAGAAAGAAAGGACGGAGGGAAGGGAGGAAGAAAGGAGAGAAGGAAGGAAGAAAAGAATGAAGGAAGGTCACATGGAGATAATAGAAAACGAGTCAGAAGGAGGAAAGACGAGAGGGTAAACTGAGGAAGCAAAAAGATTACGAAAAAAATAAATAAAAATCGAGATGAGGAATGGCATTTACCTGCACTGGAGAACACCTGGCTGGTCAAGGTGACACTTTATTAATCAGTCATATTGTCTCGCGTCACCTGAGCGGAAATACTTCACCTTTGTCTCGCTTTCTTTGTCTTCACTCTTTTGATATGGAATTGCTTTGTGTGTGAGTGTGTTTTTATCTGCCGACACATTCAATTCTCTCTCTCTTTATTTTCGCTCCCTCTTTTTTTTTATATCTGTCAGTGCATTTAATCAAGAGACGCGCCTCCCCACTCTGTGACAGACGTATTTTATGCTCTCGGGCTCCTGTGTTTTCTATATGCCTTCACAACATTTGCTTTTCCCCATAAATTCCTGGGACGCCGATAATCTCTTTTGCAGCGATGGATTCTTGTGAGCTTTTGACGCGACGGCCGATTGCTTCAAGGAAGAGAGAGAGAGAGAGTGAGAGAGAGGAAATAAGAGTACAGAGAAGGTCTTTGTACGTATATGTGTGTGGGTAGGAGGGAGGGAGGATGTGTTTGGGGAGGGGTGGGAGGGAGGGGATGGTCTTGGTGTGTGTGTGTGTGTGTGTGTGTGTGTGTGTGTGTGTGTGTGTGTGTGTGTTCCCTGCAAGTCAAGCCAGCCAAGTGACTCGCCCTGTTGGAAAATTCAGCAATATCGGATAACCAAAGCTGTTCACTGATGCTGCCATGGTGGTGGTGGCGGTGGTGGAGGTGTCCCGAGTCTGTGCATTATCCGTTAATATCAGTGTGTCCCTTCAGTGTGTGTGTGTGTGTGTGTGTGTGTGTGTGTGTGTGTGTGTGTGTGTGTGTGTGTGTGCGTTAGCTAATTTATTTTATGTATTTTGTTCCTTCGTCGTATAAACTCGTATTCCACATTGTTCATACCATCCTAACTTACGTGTTCCTTCCGTATTACACAAAGTCAATATGTATAGTGATATGGGTGTTGCTTTGAGACATTCATACGTGTAACTATTATAGAAGTATAATCTCTGTATTGTACACTTTTACATTTTCCTGTTACTTATAATCATGGCGTTGGGGGAAATGTGACCTCTTTTCTTATTTTCCTTGTAATTATTTTTTATTGTATGATTTCTCGCCGACTATAAACGCAAAGACTGAGTGACATTGACAGAGTTAGATCAGAAAAAGAGAGAGAAAAAAAGCAGTATGAGAAAGGAAAACAAACTAGATTACAAAAAAAACCCTGATATTTTCTTGTTTTAGAATCTCCTATTATACCCTCTCCCCTGTGTGACGGTTCAGCCTTCAGGGGTCATTAGTGCCCTGGAAAACATCACAGACACGCCACGACCATCTGAAAGGATCATTCCCTCCGGACCAGCAGGCGACGACATGGATATCTATTGACTCCCCCGGGGTTTGAGGGCAGCGCGGAGGGGCCAGGCGAGGGGAGAAGCGAGGGCAAAGGGGAGAGAGGGAAAGAGGGAGAGGTGGTGATGGACGGGAGGGGAAGGGGAGGAAAGGAGGACATTGAGTTGCTAGGTGGACGGAGAGTGAGTGAGAGAGCGAGAGAGAAAAAAGTGTTGTGGTTTTGTGAGTGGAGGAGGAGGAGGAGGAGGAGGAGTGAGTGAGAGGGAGGTCAGTAAGGGGACGGAAAATAGGAAGGAGAGAGAGTATGGAGGGACAAAACAAACCTTTCATTTTTTGGGGGTTATGTGAGTGGGTGGTGGACGAGGAGGAGGAGGAGGAGGAGTATGGGTGAGAGAGAGAGGGAGGTCAGTATTGGGGAGGGAGAGAGGGGGAAGAAGAAGAAGAGAGAGAAAGCATGGAGGAACAGAAGAGGGACAGAGATGAATGGGCAGAAGAGAAGAGGAAGGAAAAGGAGGAGGAGAGGAGAAGGAGGAGGAGTGAAATTGTGAGTTAGGCTGCAAGGGGAAGGGAAAAAGGAGAGAGAGAGAGAGAGAGAGAGAGAGAGAGAGAGAGAGAGAGAGAGAGAGAGAGAGAGAGAGAGAGAGAGAGAGAGAGAGAGAGAGAGAGAGTATGAATGAGCAGAAATAGGTCTTTTTTATTGTTTTTTGGTTGTGTGAGTGGGTGGCGGACGTGGAGGAGGAGGAGAAGGAGGAGGAGGAGAGGGTTAAGTGTGAGAAATGAGGGAGGAAAACGGGGGGAAACGAGGGAGAGGATAAGGTGTTTGAGAACGGTGAACGGTCGAGGCGGCGGGGAGGGGAACAGAGTCGTCTTTTGTTCGGCCGAAAAGGGAGTTGGTCTTTTTATTTTATTTATTTTTCATTGTATTTTTTAAAAGGCCGAGGAGAAACTCTTGTCAGCGTCCCTCGAGCTTGTTTTAACAAATATTATTCATGTAAAATATAATATACTGACTGATGTGTGTTAGGAGGACGAAAAGGAGGAGGAGAGGAAGAGGAAGAGGAGGGTGAGGATGGCGAGGAGGAGGTGAAGGAGAAGGCAGGAGAGAAGGAGGAGGATCAAGAGAAGAAGAAGAAGGCGAAGAAGAAAATGACGAATAACAAGACGAAGAAGAAAATGAAGACGAAAATAGAAAGAAAAGTAAAAAAAAGGAAGAAAAAAGAGGATAGGAAACAAGAAATGAGAGAAAGCGGCTCAAGAAAAATAAAGAAGAAAGAGACGAAGAAAAGAAGAAAAGAAAAAAAAGTATTTGTATAACTAAACCCATTGTCTGCGTTGCCCTAAAACTCAAGAATACACTTCCTGTTTACACCAAAAAAAAAAAAAAAAAAAAGATAGCAAAAAAAACAAAACAAAAAAAAAAATAATCACCTCGCTCTCCCCTTAAGGAAAAGCTGACGCGATCTAAACCCATCCATACATTTATTTACTATGCTCGGTTTTGTCAGACGCTTCCACCCCTCACATCAGCTATTTCTAAAGGCCAAATAGGAGATCAGTCGGGTTCTAACAAGTGTCTTTCAGGTTCATGGTACAGCAGATTGACCAAACTATCCCTAGGGTCATAAAGCTATCCCTGGAAATGCCTAAAACTCCTACGACAGCCTAGCGAAGTATGTGTATTTTGGCGTCGAACTGTTTAAGAATATGACCTTATGTGTTTAGGAAGAATATAATGGAAAGTTTATGAGCTGCACGTCGCTCCTTCCTACCTGTATGTACATTAATATTTTCAACCTCATTAACTTTTCAAGCGAGTCGTCCGGGAATAGGAAAAGATCAAGCCTCGGGCGCTGCGAAGACTCCAAGGGGGAAAAAAAAGAAGCCCCCCCCCCCCATCCCCGCCCCCTGCTCGCCATGTGTTAAGAAAGAAAACAGGAAAAATAGTGAGAGAAAACGGCGTGAGGTGACTTGTTTCCCCCGGGGTGTATATGTTGCCAATTACTGCTTTTTTACTACGTTTTGAGTGATAAACGAAGAACAAAAATGTGAAAAAAGGCACAGTAGAGAAAATAGAGTGACTGGGAATAAATGTTGTCAGTTAGTATGATTTCTCTTTATTTAAGTTGGCTAATAGATCATCAAAAGGCAAATAAATAGTGGAAATACAAGAAAATAACAAATCCAGAAGAAACATCGGAATATAAATAAGAAAATACGTTAAATATATAGTGGAAATAATACAAGAAAATAACAAATTCACGTGAAACATCAGAAAATAAATAAGAAAATACGGCAAATATATGGTGGAAATAATAGAAAATAAAAAAAATCACTAGAAACATTAGAAACTAAATAAAAGATAAATAAATAAGAGGAAATAAAAAAAAATAACATAAATTCATCAGAAATATACGAGAGGACAGCAAGACGAGCCCCATTAAAACAAGCGTCCGCCATTTTGCAGGAGAGTGAACGCACGGACTCACGAATTTATTAAGCGAGGAAAAGCGAAGCAGTTTAGGCCCGAGGGAGCGGCGGCGCGAGTGGCTCTTATCTCCCGGCACCCTTGTCCGTGACGAGACGCAGGTGGCAGCGGCCCTCAGAGGCACTCCACGCCCCCCCCTCCCCCCCCTTGCCCCCCTTGCCCTCTCGTAACCCCCTGACTCACACCCTTGTTCCTGCACGCCATTCCCGCCTCTAACCCCCTTCCTTCACATCCTTGGTTCCTGGCACTCCATTCCCTTCCCTTGCGCTTCTTACCCCCTACCTCACACCTCTGCTCCTCGGCTTCCCATACCCTTCCATTTCCCCTGTCTCACATCACGGTTCCTGCACGCCATTCCCGCCTCTAACCCCTTCCTTCACACCCTTGGTTCCTGGACTCCATTCCCTTTCCCTTGTCCTTCTACTTCCCTGTCTCACACCTCTGCTCCTCGGCTTCCCATACCCTTCTTTTTTCCCCTGTCTCACATCACGGTTCCTGCACGCCATTCCCTTCCCTTACCCCCTTCCTTCACACCCTTACTTCCCAACGCTCCATTCCCTTCCCTTTCTTGCCCTTTCTTTACACCGTCTCACACCCCTGTTCCCTGGCCTTCCTTTCCCTTCCCTTACCCTCTCCTAACCCCCTGTCTTATACCCCTGTTCCCTGGCCTTCCTTCCCCTTCCCTTACCCTCTCCTAACCCCCTGTCTCACACCCCTGTTCCCTGGCCTTCCTTCCCCTTCCCTTACCCTCTCCTAACCCCCTGCCTCATACCCCTGTTCCCTGGCCTTCCTTCCCCTTCCCTTACCCTCTCCTAACCCCCTGTCTCACACCCCTGTTCCCTGGCCTTCCTTCCCCTTCCCTTACCCTCTCCTAACCCCCTGTCTCACACCCCTGTTCCCTGGCCTTCCTTCCCTTTCCCTTACCCTCTCCTAACCCCCTGCCTCATACCCCTGTTCCCTGGCTGTCTATCCCTTACTCTGACCTATTTCCTTATCCCCTGCCTCACATCCCTGCTTCCGGGGCCTCCATACCCTTCCCTTATCCCCTGTCTCAAACCTATTCTCCCCGGCTCTTCATATATTTTTCTTGCATACTTTTATCACCCTTCTTTCTTACACTACATCCCCTTTCCTGGTCCTTCTCCACCGTTGCCAGATTGTCGTGCTCAGAGCCTCGTATTTACCGGTTTCTGACGCCTAACTATTGCCGAAAAACACCAATAATTAACCATTTTAACGATAACTATATATGAAGGCAGCTATTGGGGTTGAGGAGGCAGTTTTTGGGTCGGAAATTGGCAAACATAGGAGGCTGAGTACGACAATCTGGCAACGTTGCAAGTTCTAACCCCTTATTCCCTGGATCTCCATACCCTTCCCTTGTCCTTTCCTAACCGCCTTCACAACCCTGCTCTCCCTGGTCCTTCATCCGTTCCTTGCCCCCAGTCTCATATCCCTGTCCCCGGCACTCTCTGTCCCCTTCCTTTACCCTCCTAAACCCCCTGTCCTCGGCCCTCTAACCCTACTCGTACCCTCTTAACCCCCTGTCTCGAACCCATGTGCCCCCTTCCTTCCCTTTCCCAACCGTCTCGCACCCTTGTCCCGCCGCGTGTTCGGCGTGTTGGAGATACATCAGAGTCACCCCTAGCAGTACGTTTTCCATCTGGGGCTTCAGTTGCCGCTTTCATTGGCCTCCTCCTCCTCCTCCTCCTCCTCGTGTGTGTGTGTGTGTGTGTGTGTGTGTGTGTGTGTGTGTGTGTGTGTGAGGTCATTCCCGCCTGTTTTTGTGACCTTAATTACTGTTTTGCTCCCGTGAATTCACTGGTGGGTGTTCATAAAGAGAGAGAGAGAGAGAGAGAGAGAGAGAGAGAGAGAGAGAGAGAGAGAGAGAGAGAGAGAGAGAGAGAGAGAGAGAGATTCTGGGAGTAAACAGAGTCGTGTGTATACCTTCCTATCAATACAAGGACAAGCAGAACACAACAGGTCACGTGGGCTTTCCCGTGTATGGTGTATGGGTGTTTGTGTGTATCCCCGACTGTCTTTTTTTTATAGTAAGGGAAGCAGCTCAAGGGCAAAAATAAATGAGAGAAAAAAACACACGCTAATCACTGCCTATATAAAAGAGAGTATAGATGAGTGGTCCTTTTTTTTTTACGGCAAGGGAGGTAGCTCAAGGGAAAACAACAACAACAACAACAACAACAACAACAACAACAACAACAACAACAACAACAACAACAACAACAACAACAACAACAACAACAACAACAACAACAACAGCCTGCTATACGCTGCTCCGGACCAAAACAGAAAAAAAAACGAGAGGTCAAAAGGGGTGTCTTGATATACTCTATGGCTGCTGTTTTTCCTTCAGTTTTTGTATTGTATAAACTTATTTATTGATTTTTCCTTTAATACACGTTCATCATGCTCATAATATCCCTTTCCAGTAAACCGAGGCGAGGAAAATTTTTGGATATCCGAGAGACGATTAAAAAATTTTCCCCCTTTTTTCTCTCTCGAAATTATTGGCGAGGGTATTAGTTAAACGGTTTATGAAGAGGAAGATTATTTTTGCATCCATTCAGCCGATATAATATTGCGTCGGTCTCTGCAAGCTGGAATTATTTAGTTGTTTAAAGGGAAGCTATTGCATCATGTCCCTCGCGTCCTTCCTCTGTCGCTTGGAGAGAGAGAGAGAGAGAGAGAGAGAGAGAGAGAGAGAGAGAGAGAGAGAGAGAGAGAGAGAGAGAGTATCAGACAGACAGACAGACAGATTAACAGAACATAGGCAAGAACAAACATACACGTAAATATATAGACAGACAGAGACACTGACATACAGACAGACATTAACAGACGAAAAACAGAAAGACAGGCATTCATGACAGACAGACAGGCAGAGAGACAGTTGGGTCAGCAAAAAAAGACATGGATACAGAAAAACAGACAATTTGACAGACAAGTGAGGAGAAGAGAGGATATAGGAGCAGAGAGGAAGGTAGAGGAAGGTGAAGAGAAAGGGAAGAGAGAGAGGGAGAGGGAAAGTGAGAAGATGTAGAAAGGGGAAGAGAAGGAAAGATAGAAGGGGGGGAGGTAGAGGAAGGTGAAGAGAAAGGGAAAAGAGAGGAAGAAGGAGAGAGAGAAGATGCGGAAAGGGGAAGAGAAGGAAAAGAGAGAAGAGAAAGAGGGAGGAATATGGGGAAGGGAAGAGAAGAGGTAGAGGAAGGGAGAAAATGGGAAGAGAGAAAGAGAGAGAAAGTGAGAGAGAGGGGAAGAGAAAAATATGTGGAAAGGGAAAAAGAAGGAAAAAAGAGAGGAAATAAGGGAAGGGAAAGACAAATAAAGAACATGCAGAGAAGCAGAGACAGAGACAGAAAAAAACAGACAGACAGGCAGACAGACAAACCCATCCCCCCTCCCCCAACCACCACCACCACCACCACCTTCACCGGCTTCAGGAACACAATGACCCGCCCTCATAACGACCACTTCGATAGGTAAACCTTATTAGATTATGTTAATGAGTGGTGGGTCGCCTTACCGCTGACAAAGGTGGCTGCCCTCGCGGTCCATTGTGCGTCGCTTTGTGGGGGAAAACAAAAGCGTCCCTTCGACCCTTTTTTAGTGGAGTCTGAACCCATCATTTCCTCTCTCCTATTTCGTCTTTTAATGCTGGATCCCCTTTTTTTGTTGTTGCTGTTGTTGTTGTTCGTTGGTGTTTCTTGCCTCCAGTGTTTTGTTTTGTTCGATTGTCCTTCTTTTGTTTTGTTTTTTATTTGTGTTTTTTTTCCTTGGTGGTCGTTTTGCCTCGTGGTCTAATTGGGTCTCTTTCATTGGCGGCCTTTGTGGTCTTCTGTTTTGCATTGTGTGGTTATCAATCTTATTAATGTGTTAGTAGAGAATATTGGATGGGTTTTTTTTTGTATTTTTAACTGGATTTTTTTATGTTCTTGTTCTTGTTCTTGTTCTTGTTCTTGTTCTTCTTCTTTCGGTGTATTACTATTACCACGATACACACACACACACACACACACACACACACACACACACACACACACACACACACACATACCTCGACAAACTGTTGGAAGGAGACTTGTTTCTGGAAATGATTCTGGCATGCAAATGAATCTCGTGTGTGTGTGTGTGTGTGTGTGTGTGTGTGTGTGTGTAGAGTACGAGGGGAAGTAGTGAAATGTTTGCCGTATATGCAGTTGAGAGAAAAGAAAAAGGTTCAAGACATCTGAGAGAGAGAGAGAGAGAGAGGAGGAGAAGGGAGAGTCGGTAAGTGAAAAAAATACACGAAAACTGGAAATAAAAAAAAACACCCAAAAAAGTATAAAAGAAAAGATAAACAACTAACTAGATACAAGAGGAAGAGGAGGACGAGGAGGGAGGGAGAGAGAGGTGGCAGGGGTGAAGGGGGCTAAGAGGGGTCGGTAAAGAGGGCCGTTTGATCTCAGGTATTAATTACACGTTACCTGGATGCTGCGAAAATAATCACTCTCCTTAATTAACACGACCCGCACCAAGTACACGGCGGGCAGGTGGTCGGCGATCGCAAGTAAATCCGACACGACTTTCGCCCTTACAAACATCTGTGGGATAGTGTTGTCTTGCCCCCGCCTTGTCCTGCCTATTTCCGTTCCGATTCACTCTCGCAAATAGGAGGAGGAGGAGAGAGGGGGGGAGAGGTTCGTTCCTATTCGCTCTTATATGTAGTGTTATCCTGCTCCCTTTGGTGTGTTAAAAGACGACACCTTTGTGGACTATTGCTAATATTCTCTTAATGGAGGCGTCTGTAATATCGTCTTCTAACTTCTATCTATCAGCGCAAGTATCTCAGGTTTCTTCATCTTTCGTTATCTTTCTTTCTCTTCTCTATCTTTCTTTGATATCGTAGTCTGTCTTCTTTACTGTGAAATAAATAATGGGTTTTACTCCTCCTTTTCTTCTTTGTTTTCTTCCTCTGCTCCTGCTCGTGTCTTCTTTCTTGCTGTGTTAGTACTAGTGATACAAGTTTTGGACATGTTATACAATTAATGGTCAGGTTAACTTGCTTCTGAAACCTCGTAGGCCATTGTGTATGACCGTGTGTATATACATGTGTGTCTGTCTCTCTCTTACACACCCATTTATAGTTGATGGTGAGCACTGTTGCCAGGTTATCGTACTCAAAGCATAATATTTACCGGTTTCTGACGCCTAACTATTGCCAAGAGATATCAGGATCCAACTCTTTTTAACGGTGACTATAAATGAGTCTCGTTATTGGGGCCCAGAAGACAGTTTTGGGGCAGGAAGTCGGGAAGTATAAGGGGCTGAGTACGACAGTCAGGCAACGTTGATGGTGAGGTTAACTTGCCGTACGGGCTGGTGTGAACTGTGTCTGTGTATGGGCCGTATTTTAAGACACCACCGTTTCTCACATCAACTATTTCTAAAGGTCAAAGAGGGGATCAATTTGTTTTTCATGGGTGTTTTTTAAGGCTCATGGCACTGAAGAAGGGTCAAACTACCACCAGGGTCATAAAAGTACCCCTGGAAAGGCCTACAGCTCCTACGAAAGCCATGTCAAATATGTGGACTTGGGCGACGAAATGTTTTAAAATACGATCCTACTCTCCCACACCCGTTTTCTCTCGGCGTGCTCTCCCTCGCCAGCCCTCACTTCCCTTCTCTAGTCCCCGGCATCAAGATTCCTCCCAGCGTGCATATCATTACCGCTTCCCGGGGCTTGCAGGGGCTAAGTCGTCCCCGCACTTCCCTTACTCAGCCAGCCAGACTGCTCCCGCGCCGGCTAAGACTGTTTGGAAGGTGCATTATACCACTCCGCCTTCTCCTTCCCCCTAAATATATCCTCCAGTGCTTGCTTACGCTCCCTTTCCCTTCTTCCTTTTCCCATAGTTAATGCTGTCTGTCCCCCTTCCTTCCTTCCTTCCCTGCTTCCTTGTTTCCTTCCTCTCTCCTCTGGTTCTCCCTCTCTCAGTATGTGTTCTTCCTTTCCCGTGACTCCTCTTCCTCCTTTTTCTCTTTTCCTGTTATCTCTGGTGATGGTGGAATACGGGAAGAGGAAGAGGAAAAGAAAAGAGAGGAAACAGGAAAAGAGGGGGAAGGTAGAGGAAGGGGGAGAGTATGGGAAGGGAGAGGGAGAGGGAAAGATTGGAAAAGAGAGGGGATGAGGTAGGCAGGGAAGAGGGAAGAGAGGAAAAGGGGAGAAGAGAAAGGGGAAAGGAAGCGAGGGAATGGAGGCGTTAAATAGCTAGAGAAGAAAATGAAAGGAGGGAAGGGAGAAGGGAGAAAAGAATAGGATAAAGGGTATAAGAGAGAGAGAGAGAGAGAGAGAGAGAGAGAGAGAGAGAGAGAGAGAGAGAGAGAGAGAGAGAGAGAGAGAGAGAGAGAGAGAGAGAGAGAGAGAGAGAGAGAGAGAGAGAGAGAGAGAGGTGATGGGGCGTGGTTATTATCTGGCTGACCTTAAGGCTTGGAATGTGCTGTGTATCACCTCAACAGGTTAATTACCGGCCTAATTACTCCCTAATTGGCATTAACCACGGCTCTTCCCCTCGGCGGGCGCGGGGCGGGTTTTATGAGCCTCATTATCCGCCTTAGACGTTCGTTTATCAATATTTTCTCAGCCTCGTTTGCAAGTTCTTTTTTTTTTGTTGCTTTTCTTAAACTTTTCTTTTTTCTTGTTTGCTTTTTGCCACGTGTGATATTGTACGAGAGAGAGAGAGAGAGAGAGAGAGAGAGAGAGAGAGAGAGAGAGAGAGAGAGAGAGAGAGAGAGAGAGAGAGAGAGAGAGAGAGAGAGAATCTTACATATTTGCATTCGTTAGTTTACTATTTTTGCTTTCATCTTTAATTATTTTCGCATGTAGAGAGAGACAGATAGATAGAAACGTAGATAAATAGATGGATAGATCGATAAACTGATAGATAGATAGACAGATGAATAGACAGATGGTGAGGTAAATCATTCGTCTGTATAATTTCTTAGTTTTCATCTCCCGCATTCCCTTCTTTTCTCACCTCTCTTATTTCCTTCATCCCAGAGATAGATAGATAGATAGATAGATAGATAAATACAAAGAGATAATCAATTCCTCAACATCACTTCTCCGTTCCCATCATCTCCCTTACTCTCCCGTTTCCTCCTTTCCAGGTGAGCGGCGTTACCTGTTCAGCTCATTAAGTCGTCTTCCGCGGACAGGTAAGGTTGATATCCAGAGCGAGAGGCATAATTTATCGGCCTCATGCTTCATAAATCTCGAAGGAGGCCGCCGCTGAGAGGAACGTATGCAAATTAGGAGCCGGGCTGATGATGGTGATGATGATGATGATGACGAGGATGATGAGGAATTAGGCGGCTCCTTAGGATGTATGGAATAGAATGTTTGTTTTTGTGTACTTTGTTTTGTTTCGTAGTAATTTTTTTTTTTGTCTTTTTTTGGTGTTGGTTTATTGTG